>NW_010270061.1:101729-194251 GCF_000690775.1 Eurypyga helias | reverse complement strand
ACCACACCCCCCCCAGCCCCCGCCCACCCTTAAAATGCCCAAAAGAGACTAAGACTGCAGAGTCTGGGAAGTTTTTATTTTAGAAAAACATATTTAGGGCACTAATTATAGAATAGCAGAAGTTTGACTTGTAGTGTGTGGTCATTATGTTTGCATAAAGCATAATGTAGTTTTGTGATTGTATTCTTGGTTTGCTAAATTCTGATGACCCAGCTGAAGCAGAGTTATTACAGGTAGTGCAGATAGGCATCAGGATCCTGTAGCTGGATTCCTCCTCTATGTCAGTAGGACTCACTGAAGATGCTTTTAAAACTAGATAATCTGTGATTACAGTTTAGCAATGGCAAATTGGATAGTGAAATCCAAAAATGGGACAGAAAAGTGTCTGTTCATAGGACGCTTGGGGTTTTTTATAGACTCAGAAGGACTATTGCCCAGTTCATGGTATTATTTAAATTTGTACTTAAGACTAGCTTTGGAATTATAGAGGAGCTAAAGGCGCATAAACCTTGCAAATTATTCCCTGCTTCCCTTTTCCTTGCCCTTCAGCACTGTTCCTACTGTAGCATCGTGGCTACTTTCCAGCTTCACAACGGTACCTGTTTTGAGGCAGTGAACTGCTGTGCAAGAGCTGCTGGAGTGGGCATCAAACCCCCAGTTAGTCCTGTGCAGAAGGTCTGTTGCTGTCGTGTGCCCCAGTATCACCGGTGGCAGTGCGCACAGAGCTGAACTTGCATTGGGACTCTCTCTGACTGTATCCCAGGAAATGAGCTGGACTGAAACATTTTATTTAAAACATTAAGCTTTGCTTAATGATGGACTTAATAACACTTAAGCATATACTTTGCTTGAATTTGCATCTTTAAATTAGTTCTAAAAGGAACTCCCTGGAAGTTTTTAGTATGCTCTTTGCTTCGTCTGTTCTGTTCTATGTTTTTACACAGCGAGGCAAAGTCCCTTGTATGTGATGGGGAATTGTATGTGCAATGATGATGTCAGTTACAGACATAAGCAGGAAAATGGGTCTCCTCAGTTCTGTTTGTATTTACATCTTAGTGAGGAAATGAACTACTTAAATACTTGTTCGCATACATTTCTTTTGAACCATTAAAATTTACATTTCTTTTTAATTAATAAACTGGTAGAGTTTTCTTAAGTTCTCATAATTAATTTTTACAGAATAGTCATGAAACTGATTTTGGTCACTAAGTATAATTGACGTAAATATTCAACTAGACTTTGCTCATTGTTAAAGATGGAGAATTAATGTCTGATTCACAGCCTCTGGTTCTGCTTTGCACCTGTATGAGATAAATGAAGAACAATACTACATCAGATTGAAAGTTGTTTTAATGGCTGAACTTACATGTACTTCATGTAACTGAAAATAGCTACCTAGTATGCAAGTCAGTGGAAATTTCACTCTTATTCCAGTGTAGTTTCAGTGCAAACTTCAGTACATCCTTAATTATGGAGTCACATAATATTTGCTATCGAATCCATTTGTCAACTCCATTTGCCGTCTGAAGTTACAGATGTCAGAAATTTGTACATGCCATCAATTCATTTGTCATAGTTGTTGTATGTTAACATTAAAATCAAGTTAGCTAACGCTGACATCTAAATTGCCATCTTTAGGTTTCAGAGTCAATAACAGATTTCAATTAATTTCATACTGATCCGAGATGTTGGGTTTAGGTGATGCAGATGTAAGGAAGTCAACACTGGTTTATACTTGCTTCACTTGTTGGTTTTCTTCAGAAATAAATCATGATGAAAGTGTAAAACAAAGGTTTCCCAAATAGAATTTTTCACAAACGAAGGTTTATGTTGCTGCTGGAAGGGTAAGAAAGCGCTCTTCAAATTACAGCATGAGGTGGATTCTCATTTGAAAAAAAGAAAAAAAAAAAAAAGAGAGGGGGGAGAAGTGAGGAGGAAGAAAAGAACTAATTTAACCTATAACCTGTTATTGTAAACTTACCTAATTATTACTTATTAGATAGAGAGCATGTAGTCATTCAGACAGATTATATAAACAAGAAAGCTAACAGCTACAATTACATGTTTCTTAATTTTTAAATGTAGATTTCAGATTCTTAGCAGGTTATTACTTGTATTCATGTCTAATTACAAGATACTATTTTAATTACAGTTTAGGATATTGCAAGAAAACATGTTGAATCATGCTGCTTTGAACATATGTTACACTGCTTGGAGGAGAAGCAAAACAAATTTAGGAACTTGTGTCCAAAAGATTCATAGTGAGCTTCACTATAATTTAACACAAAATGGAGTTTTATGGATGTGCTTTTATTTGTTCTTTGTAACTCAAGTAGTATGTGTGCAACTGGAAGAAAGGTACCAAAATGGTAGCAGACTGTGTAGTTGTTTTACAGGCTGAAAACCAGCTCATTCTTGTCAGTGTTATTGCATGACTGGGATCTGCAGTATCTGCACCTGTGCGTCCAGTAAATGGTTTGAACGTGACCAGTCACACCGTGTCCGAGTCCTTTCAAAGTTGAGATAATGATCACTTGCTTTCACATTTCCTTCTGAGTAAAAAAACTATACTAGAAATTTGAAAGAAAAGGTTTAGCATGGCTAACTTGCTAATCTTTCTCCAAGTGTAAAAAAAGTTGAGCTTTCATCTTGACTCTTAAAGAATATACAGACAAATCAATAGATTTATTGTACCGTTCCTTTCTTGGGACTAATGAGGTCAGGAGTTTGCAGAACATCAGGGTTTCTTTTTGCATTCTGAATATAATTCTACCAAAGTAGTTATTTATATAACACTCTTCAGAATTTCTAAACAGAAATGTGTCTTTGGGGGTGTGGTAGAAAAAAATCACAACCAAACCCCCCCCAGCATTGCTTTTATGCACAAGGAAACATGATATGCATATGGAAATTGAAGTCGTTTTAAAGGTACTAAATTCTGTTTACACTTACAAAAGGTAGATGTGCATTTGTGAAGTTGCCCTAAGTTTGTGGTTTGGTGGTTTTTTGGTTTGTTGTTTGTTGTTTTTGTTTTTTTCCCCCCCCTGCTGGAAGCCCAGCTGTTCTTTTCCCTGACCACTGAGCTCTTTATAGAGTTCAGAGAGCACTTAGTCATTCTGTTATCCTGTGCTGGCCAACTTCAGTAGTAAAGAAAACTGGGCAGCAGGTTTAGGTGTCACCAGTCTGGTGGAGAGCCCAGCTCAGGAGGGGAGCTAATACCTGACTAAGCTCTGCTCTTTCTTAATCCTGTCATGTTCTGGCTGCCAGTGTAGCAACGCTGATTTGGAATGGATGTGGAACCCATTTGGGTGTAATCCCACCGCACCAATGCTGATCTCACTTCTGCTCTTCATTTATACACTACCTGCCTCGTGGCTTTACTTATTTAATGGCAAAAACTAAAACCCTAGTGCTTATTGTGGCCTGCAAAACTTCTGCTAGTATTTAAGGAGAGGAGGTCACTCATGTTGTTCCAGTTCTTTTTTTCTGCTTCTTGATGTGTTGACTTTCCTACCATACGAGAGGTTTCTGTTATTGATCCTGGGATATTGTATAGTCAAAAATGGGATGGGCAACTGCCTGGGAGAGTTGTCAATAAGATGTGGTACTTTTTTAAAAATGCATAATGAGTGATGTAGTAAGAGGCTGCTAAGTGGGAATTGGATTCTGCCTATCTGTCAAGGCCCGTTTCTGCTAGCAGCACAAGCGAGTAGAGCAGACAGCTGAGGGAGGAACAAACAATTTGAAACTTGTGGTTACAGTAAGTCAACACATAACTTTGTTAAGTAGAAACATTGTTAGTTTCAGTCACATCAGTTTCCTAAAGTAAGTCTACATGCCACCGCAACTTCCACAAACAACTGTAAAGAGAGGAGGACAATCCATGGATAATCACGATTTCTGTTTTCCACTGCACCTTATTGGTACAGGATTCTACTCCCTGGACTCTTGGTGTGCTGTGGTGGATCAATGTCAATTAGACATGCCTTTTCATGGAGGTTCTGCTGCCGCGACATTGCTCCTACTGCTTTACAGTAAATCTATTGGTGTTTGTGGAAACCAACTAATTTTTTTTGCACTTCTTTCGTATTCCTTTTTTCCTTTAGAATAGGGTGTCACTTCAGAAAAAGAGAGATTAATGCAGTTTTTTACGTTGAATTTTGTAGAATAGTTTATAACACTGTAAAAAAACAAAGAAAGTGCACCGGTGATGGATGTCTGGGAGTTTATCAGGAAGTCCGTGGTTTTCCAAACTGCAGAAATATTCTGCTCAGTAATCTGGAAATAAAAAACATTCCTGTATGGATAATGTAAGGAATTGCTATGTAATGAAAATTATGTATGTTTTTTACATACCCAGTAACACCTGAGTAGGGTATAGGCAATTCTGTGGGGGAAGAAAGGGTAAGAGAACAGAGAAGTAAGAGATGCTGATCAGATAAGATAGCCAAGCCCAAATAAATTGAGTGAATTACAAAGGACTATTAACATTTGAATGGAGTTATCTAGGGGAGACAGTTACCAGACATTAACTTTTAGCTATTGTCAGCCAGCAGAAGGAATTCACTGTGATTAAGCTTGAAAAAAAGAACTGATATGTCAGAAAATCCTGTTAATTCTTGGCCTTCCAGCACAGTGAAAGCAATTAAATCCAGGACAGAGTGTGTGGGAGGGCATTGCTACACGTGTGCATTTCAGTTTTCCATTCTGTAAGAATACTAAAATACCGTATTTTTGTTAACAGATCACATGAGCTGGTTTGAAAAATGTCCCGAGATGGGTACATCTTTGGTCGGAATTCAGATTCTTGCCAGCTTGCTAGAAGAGCCAGAAAGGGAAGCAGCCACTGAAGACAAGAAATTTGAGTTGCACAGCCCTGAGTTCTCTTGCAAATAATAGTTGGGCATAGGTCCCAGGTGTAGCTCCCAGTTCTTAGGGCGTACACACTGTGTGATGCACAGAGCTGATGCATTTCCCTTTTCCCAATGTCCTGCAATGAGACGGTGGGGAGAAGAGATTGATTCTTTTGGTTATAGAAGCCTGAAATTCCATCTATGCACAAGGGGCGACAGAAATAGAAAAAAAGACATTTTTCTCTAATTGTTAAGGTATGCAGAAATTTTACAAGGTGAGGACACTGATAGTTCATGATAGGAAAAAAGAGATATCCATCAACCAGTGAAGGAAATAAAGGGTGAAAAACCATAAAAATTGGATTGCATGCCTTAGTGTGTCTTCATACTTGTGTTAGAAGAAAGTTAGCTTATATCTAATTAGAAGTTAACATAGCAATAATTTTGTAAAGCAAGCATGTGCACGCAATGAGCTGATGTCGCAGGAAGGAAATGACAAGTGCAGAAGAGCATAAATCAACCTCTAGCTGAAATCTCTTGTTTTCCGACAGTGCATGAAGGCACTATAAAAAATTTTAACCCTAAGGTTGTTCTTAGTTTTCAGATTTTCCAGGAGGATGTTTGGCTCAAAAGTAATTCAAGGTCTTTAAATTTGTAAAAGGTAGGAACTTATTAATGTAACATGCGGTTGATCTGCTTAAAGTAGAGGATTTGTACTTGAGTGAAGTCAAGTGAGCTGCAGCTCTGCGCAGATTGAGTAAAAAACTTGTATGTTAATAGCAGAGAAAAGTATCAGTAATGTAAATTATTAAAACTTACTAAACATTTTTAAATGATAGTGAATATTTTCATATTTGTCTGATCAATTACTTCTATATTAAGTCTATAATTTTTGTAATCTGGGGGTGTACGTTGAATTGAATTTCTGACCTTCATTAATTTTAACCAGAGCTAACAGGGACTAGCTAGAGTGGTATTTGCTTTTTTGATGACTTGCCAGGACTGGGATGCTAAAGGACATCACAGTGCAGGTTGGTTTCAATACCTTTGTGTTCTTTCTGTGTTTTTATTTTGAACTCATTAGTTTCTGTTAAAGCAATAATAGTTTGTTGGGTGCAACTGAAATTCTTAGTGAACCCTTCCTGTGTTTTATCTGCCCCTTTATTTTAGTGTATTCTAGTTATATTACAAGTCTTGACAAGCTGGTATTTAGCCTGTGTTTGCTTAGGCTTCAGATTCTGTTTAAAACGATAAGCCTATTTATTTGAGGGTATTATTTTATCTTTTACACTACTTATTGTGTGGGATGAGAATGTGGAAGTTTGGAGTACCTTTACAATTCATTTTGTTGCATTATTTTCTTAATTTCAATTGAAGAAGCTCATGCCATTTTTGTGGCTTAAAAGCAATTGCAATGAAAAAGGTGAATCTGTGGAAAAGCTTGCCAAGATTGATTTTTTTACCCATGAACCCTTGTTTTATAATCCTTATTGGAGAGGATAGATCAAGGCCATTTGATGTAAGTACTGGGTGCTTTTTGTGCTTTTCTACTGTTTTATATTGAGTAACTATTCTAATAACATGTTCCTAAAGCCCAGAAGTCCTTTTATCCCCCCCCTTTCCTCTTTCTTTTTTTTTAATTTTTTAAAATATTTTTTGATCTGTGCTGCATTGGTAAATGCATCGGTTTTTCAGAAATGAGGAAGAATGGCAGTTCTGGATGACTTCTTTTTGCAGTGGAGCTTCATCTTGTTTTTACCTGAAACTAGTAGAAGATTCTCCGTGAAAATTATTGTTGGCATAGATTTAGGGTTGTTGGTGCCAAGATCGATGATGAAGTAGATGGAGAGCTACTCTTTCACCATCATTACACAGTGAACTGTACCTTAATGTTAGTCACAGCAGCCTAGTGCTAACATTTCTAAGGACATGGGTTGAGTTTCAGAGAAAAATCTTGTCGTTCTGTTTAAGAAAGTTGAAAAACCAATCTGTATGTGGAAATACCCTAAGAAAATTCTTAATTTGAGAATCTTGATTGCACTGTGTTATAGCAAAGATTGGTTGGTTGGTTTGGATTTTTTGTTTGCCTACGATAAACCTTTTGAATTATGGTGTTTTGGTTTTTTTAATTATTCCTTATTTTTCTTTGAGTGAGAAAGAAAACTAGATTGGATCCCAAGGAGTTATACATTACATGTAATAAAAAATACTTAATATAAATGGTAAAGCCAGTTTAAATGCTTTCCTCATTGTTACTGGGCCGTAAAAGCTATAATCCGCACAAGCATGCTGTAAAAGCAAACTCTTGTTCAAAAGAATCCCTGTCTTTCAGTTCAGAAGGAAGCCATCAATAATTGTATTACTTAGCAATTATAGGGAAATCCCTTTTTGTTTAAAATGGTTTATAAGCTTGAGCTAATCCTTTAGTGGTCTGTGGAAATAAACTGAGGCAAAAAAAAAAAAGGCGATTCAACCAAAACTAGAGATTAATGACAGTCAGAACTGACAATTAACTCAGAATTCTTAGTCTTATGTCTCTAGTAAGATTTAGACTCTCTGATCTTGTATACCATTCTTCTGTGGTTCTGAAATGCATATTTGATGCAAAACACTTGATACATGTTATTACTGACAGGATTAATAGAGAAAGCTATGAAAACTTTTGGCTTTGGTAGGCTATATGCTAGCAAGTCTTGCTCCTAGGAAGGTATGAAAGAAGCAGTGTACTTTGTGTTGCACGTGAGGGTATTTCATGTGAGTTGTTGGTTGAGTGGGTGGGTTGCTAGCTAGATTGGAAAGGCATTGCCAGTGATGATTAAAATGTTGTATTTTTTTATGAATAACTTCAGAGACCACCATTATGACTAAGACTAAAAAAACATAGGGGCATTTCAAAGAATTCGCATGCAGCACACTCATTCTCACAAATCAGTAGATTCCCCACAGGATTTTCAAGCGTATAAAAGTAGTTTAGACTTACACTGTATGCCATTGCACTGGGGTACAGGTGCCTTACTGCGGTGCCTACCAACCTTGTATCCCCCAGACTGGCCATCTGAAATATTGCTCAGCTGAACAAACCTCATTAGGAACAGAAACCACATTATTTACGTAAATATTTAAGACAAGAGATGACTGATTTGCTTCTGCTATAGAAGTGTCAGAAAGTTAATGATAACTGACTCATGAGGTGAAAGTCTGTTAAGTACAGATTAACAGGCATACTGTATATCTAAAAAATCTACTTTCTATATAGTTAGGAATTAGTATAACAGTGCTCCATACACTTCTAGTATTCATTGAGAGATTCTAAGGTGACTCTGCCTTTTCACTTTTAGTATTGAGAGGCCTTATAACATGGTCGTGGGAGTGAACATTGTATTTGCTTTTAATTGTATTTAACTTCCCACTGGATTTCATTATGGCTGCGTGATTCTCTTCTTCAAGCATTGGATTAGAGCCTAAATGGGAATAAACAGCAAGAACCTGAGACAGTTCACTCCTCTCTAAAATAAGAGGATTGGAATAATGATGGAGACATTGCTCAGGAGGTGTGAAGGGAGGAAAGACTGCCTGAAACTTCAAGGTTGGTGTATAAACTTGCTGGTGTAATTTCTGCCTGCATCCCAGCAGCTTTCATACAGGCTGTATCCGGGAGTTAAGGGAGATCATGAGGACAGTGAAAAATGATGTTTTTGAAGCCTGTTGCACTCCATCTGACAGCTGGCTCCTGTTGTCTCTGAAATGCTCTACCCTGAGTAAGGCTACGCAGTGGCCAGGCAACTATTTCCCACGCCAACCTTTGTGCTCTCCTGAGACTGGAGAATCTGGCCAGTTTAGGTTTAATGTACTGTGGCATTTAAAAACTACTTCAAAACCTGATGGTTATAGTTGTCCTTGTGGAAGAAGACTGGTGTATTTTTTCCTGGTCTTCAATGATCTCCTGAAAAAATGAAATAGCCTCTTAATCTCTGCTGTCATATGGAACTGGTACTCCCCTTTTCAAGGCAAATGAATCTGCTCTCCAGAATCCTCTGGAAGTTCAGTGCTTGGGGTACTTGCATGTGCAGAAAAAGCACATCCTGAGGAAGCTGACAGTGCTGGTACGTGAGCTTTAGTCCTTTCTCTAACCACTACAAGATGTTCTCTTAAAGCATGTGTTTCTCTTTTTTGCAGAGCCAGGTGTTCTGCATTTCATTCCTACTTCATTTTTCTGCTCATCTTCCACAGATAATGCTGCCCACTTCTTCAAAATAAACATTATAAATACTGTAAACATTTTTTTTTTGACATCTCCTCTTTCTGTTTCATGATAAGAGTTTTTTTCCAAAACCACTTTCATATTGTTCTCTCTTCATATTCTTTTCCTTTCTGGAAAACAAGAGTCTTCAGGAAGTTGGTATTTGAGAAAAAAATGCGGCAGTGGAGATGGTTGAAATTGGATAAAAGGGATTCCTGCATGGGGTCTGGCTGTGCTGTAACTCACTGTCACTTCATTTTCCCAAAGACTGCTTGTTTCAGAGTCTTTATTCTTAAAAGAATAAAAATTTTAAAGTTTTTACTCCAGGCAGTGTGTAGTGCCCATTGCTTCTCGGATGGAGTTTGGCTTTCTCTTGTAGAATGCAAGCTCCCATCTCATGTCTTGGTTTGCTTCTGCTCAAATGGTGCTGGCAGTTTACATCCTTTGGCTCATTACTAATTCCAGGCAATGTCCTCTGACCTCTTTAATCTAAAGTACGGAGATGTCTGACCTAGGACTGACTTTTTTTGGTTTTTTATTTTTGTTTTGTTTTTAAGTAGCAATGATTTCTGCAATGTGAGGTCACAGGGGAGGTGATAAGGTGATCTTGCCCATTTGTGGTGTTTTTTTTTTTTTTTTCTTCCCAAAAGAATATTCTCTCTACTTGTACTTTAAGAGATGCCATGCTGAGATTTTAGATTCGCAGTAGGAAAAGCAATACCTGCATAGATAGTGTCTCTTTGGAGGTGTTTTTTTTTGTTTGTTTGAATTATATTTATAATATTTCTGTCCATTCTCGGTATTGAAAGTACTCATATGAGAAAAAAAAAGTGGCTCAACTGTCAAGAGATTTCAGCTCTCGTTTTGCAAGCAAATGAAGAGGAATTTCAATTAAAAAATTTCATTTTAATAAGTCATTAATATGGTATTAGTTTTCTCATTTATTTTGGATTTAGATGACAGAAAGTATTACTGGCAAAAAATGTTTTTATCATTTGTAGACCTTGCATTTATTAAATAAAACCAAAACCACAATGCTTTTGAATATTCTTATTATAGAAAGGAAGGCAGTTGTAAGGCGACAGGTGGGCTTCCTTAACTCTAGTTAATAATCTTGTTACAGTTAATTTAACTACTTTTATTTTTACATCAACCATTTCAAGATTGTTCAGTTTTTTTATTGGTTAAACCAGATTATCTATGTTTATGTTTAAAGTAGTAATTAAAATTTTTGTGCCTCAAGGCTATGGCAGGGTTTTGGTACTGTTGAACCTGAGATAGTTTATACTGGTATACTTTTACTTCCATGTGAAGAAATTAATTAAGAATTTTGGGATTTGTTTTTAAGACAAATTTCTCACTTATTTAGTAAAACCCCAGTGGGAGTATGCTATGAGTCTTGTGCAAGTTCTACATCTTATTGTATGAAGCTGTGTGATTTCATTAAAATAAGTAAACCAAATTCATTTCTAAATGCAGGAATAGCTATAATGTGTTCTCTGTTGTCCTTCCACAGTTGCTTTCATAGAAGGTCTAAAAGAAAAATCTTGTCACACATGTTGTGACTACTCCTTTAAAATGTGGTGGTCCAGCTGTTCTTTGCGAGTGTTTTGGAGGATGTGAAATTAAGAAAGTTAACAAGAACCCCTAGTCAAATTGATCATAACTTTAATTCATAGAATAAGGCATTGTTTGTGACATCTAAGCTATAACTGGATTATGGCAGTTGCTCACATGGAGAATGTGTAGCACTGATTAATGACAGGTATAGTGCACTTGGAGTCAGTTTGGTGTCATAGCTTTCGTACAGTGTTACAGTACCAGTGCCATTTCCATGTGTACCCAACTGGGATATTTTATAGTTATAGTTAAGATGATGGCTTACCACTAAGTTTGTATTATTTGGTTACTCTTTAATGTGGCCAAAGGAATACGGCAAGTTGTCTTTTAGCTACTGTGGTTTAGGACTGCATATGATTCCAGCTTTTCAGAACAAATTCACATCCTAACTTTTCATTTTTAACTTTGAATTTGAGTCCTGTTTAAGACACTGATACTCCAAAGAGTGTCTGGATGTTTGAAGATGTGACTTCTATATATAATCAAACAAAAATTGGCTTCTAGAATTTCTACCAGTACAGAAGCAGAGTAGAACTGACTGATTTATATTTAATCATAATAATCTCAAAGATAACCTGAATAATACTGCTTTCAGTTACTGTAGTGGCATGTATTGAGTGTTCTGAAGACAAACAGGAGTATGAGGGGTGTTTAGACTGTAGGATAGTTCTAAGCATAACTTTATCTACAGCATGCTAATCTGGAATGGGTGGGTTTCCCTTATCAATGACGTCTTTGAACAGTATAACTTAATAATTAAGTACATAATGGAGTCCTTTGGTCATATTTTTGTAATGTCCTTAAATCCTGTCTTTCTTGCCATATAAGTATTCTATACAACCACCTTCTGAGGAAAAAGACCCATGATTGTTGTGGTGGGGGTGGGAGTGGGGTGAGGGAAGTCACTATACTGGTAATGCCCATAGTTTTGTTCTTTGGATACAGAAGGTAGGCCTCAGTGTGCTCAAGGAAAATTTTAACCTTACGCATAAGCTTATGTTGCTTTTTTCTTAAAATGTAAGGCCTCCCATTTGGAACACTTGAGTTATAATGGTGATCAGGTCTCATCCCTTTCTATGACTTCGCAGAAGTTTTTGAATGTGTACCACGTATTCTGTTAATCCACTGGAAATGTATGAAAGTGTAAAAAAGAAAGTGTTGAAGAAACAAGTTACTTCCTGCTCAGTAACAGGGACAGAGCTGAAAATTTTGAAATCGGATGTTCTTTGTTGCTATTAGTGTACTTAATCCCTCAATGAATCCCCGATCTTAAAAGAAAAAAAACTGTCTACACACTCGCTCTTTGTATCTGTTTGACAAGTAAGTCTCAGAGGTATAATGGTTCTGAAATTTGCTTACAAATTACTGTAATTAATACACAATTGCTTGAAATGCTGTTAATAGATGAACATTATGTATGTAACCATGATAGTTAAGACTTACCCAATTGTTTGTGATGCAGCAGAGCAGCGTTATGAAACCATAAGGTTTAGGAAGTTAAGGCCTATTGATTCTGCTCCTCCTATCTGAAGTTACCTGCAGATCTCAATTTTTTTTTTCTTTTTGTTCTGTCACGGAATCCATTGTTTTTTTCAACTTAGAACCAGGAATGCTATGGAAAATAAGAATTCATCAGCCTTCACACAAGTTATAGCATAACATTAATTGATAGCAGTAGCCCTAATTTCAATCCAAATATATAATTATGTAAACAAAAATAATAGCCTGCTTATTCTTCAGTTTATTAACAGTATTCTACTTTTTGAACAACAGCAGCCATAATTTAATAATAATATATGTTATTATATAGCAGTCTTACATGATTCCTTTTTGATCTTTAATATTCAATTTTGGATGGAGAAACTCCATAGTTATTAGCTAGACAGAAAAACACATGAGTTTAATAATAATATATATTATTATATAGCAGTCTTATATGAAACAATCTGATAGTACTAATAATATTACGTAATTTAAGTGTTCAAAACTATAATCTGGTACTCTAACCATACCTCTGTGGGCAGATGGTAATGTCTGTAACAAGTTCAGGAATTTAGATATGATTCCTTTTTGATCTTTAATATTCAATTTTGGATGGAGAAACTCCATAGTTATTAGCTAGACAGAAAAACACATGAGAGTGCAGAGCTATACCCTTTTGAAACAGATTTCTTGTGCAGCAGTGCGTCTTTTGAATCCTTCTCTGGGATTAATTGCAAAAGCAGTGGAGTTGTATGGGAGTGTAGAAGTCAAAATCGACCTAATAATTCACGATACAGCAATAAAACCAGACATAGGTAAGTAGATGAGAATAGACACAGTTCCTGAAACTGGTTGACTTTTGTTACACATTACTGTGGTAGAAGAGAATGGAAATAGGAAAGGCAAAGAAAAATGTACTTTTTTTTAATTCTTGCTAACATAGTAAAACAGCTTCAACCTAGTTTTTGGAGATTATTTTTGTGATTAAAAGGTTAGAAAGATTTATTTTGAAATGAAAGCTTTAGAATTTGTAGAAAATACATCATCTTTCAGAGTACAATTCTGGGGTCCAGTGGGGTCATTTGGGGCATGAAAATACTTGCTAGCAGGTGTAATTCTTACACAAGTAATCCTCCTTTAATTCTGCTTTGATTTTTATCACTGCCATTCATATTTGGAATTGATGTACATCTCTGCCATGTCAAAAATAGATGAGAATAGTTCTGTAGTTTTTCTGGGAATAGTTGATCTGTTTTTCTGAAAATAATGCTGATTGTTGTTAATCAAGTTGTCAGAGCTGAATAGTTTTCTTCTTTATCAAAGTGAAGAAAATTGGGACACTAAATAACAGTCTGTGCGGAACTAGGACACTCTATTTGGAGACATAGCTCCAGACACTGTAGAGGATTTTTTTGACAGATAAGCTGTGTGCTTAAAGAGATAAATGTTAATCTAATACATTGGAAAACAGACAGATTACAGTGTACTGCGATGCATTCAAATAACAAGACTAAGTTCTATGCGCCAGCGACGTCTGTTTCATAAAATCTCTCAAACTTAACTATGAAGACCACGGCAGCAGCTGGTAAACTGTATCTCAGATGCTCGGTATATGATCTGAACACTGGTAGAGTAAGCAACAGCTCAACTAACTAAAAATAGTATAGAAAATTAATTTTTCTTTTTGATTGGATTGCAGGGAGTTGAAAGAAGTTCAACACAGTGCCTGTGTTCTCTTTGTACTTGGTCAGGCTTCTCTGTCAGTTTATTTTTCTTTTCAAGTTTCCAGGGTAAACATTGTCTATCCTTAAGATGTCCAGAATACTAATGCTTGATACAGTTGTCTAAGCTGATCACTTGTGTCCTGTACAGCATGTGATTTCTTCAGTAAAAGGTTCATATTAGTGCAGACACAGAGTACAATACACATGGCAAACTCAAACTTTTAAAATGGTAGTTTAAAATTTCCTCAGGCATATAGATAGGACATATTAAAGAATGGTGGCGATTCAAAGAAGAATTATAGAAGCTTCAAGGTGCGAGAGCTGTTCTTGTCATAATAAGACATGTTCTTTTATGGTTCAAGCCAAGATAAGGAACAGTGAAAATGAACTCTTTCAGTCGAGTTACCGGGTTCTTTGGCATTATTCTTAAATGTTATTAACTGAATATAGGTTTGGAGATGACTTTTCTTTAAGCGTGTTTTAGTTTCAAATACGTAACAAAATGTGTTTGAACTTATATATGTATAGTACTGATGACAAAAGGAGGTTTCATGTGGAAGTAGCAGCTGGAAGGGAAAAGAAAGCAAAGGCAAGGATACACGATGCTAAAACAATTACCATCACTTAAACTGTGTAAGCAAACCCAGGTATTTTGT
Organism: Eurypyga helias; assembly: GCF_000690775.1. Taxonomy (NCBI): domain Eukaryota; kingdom Metazoa; phylum Chordata; class Aves; order Eurypygiformes; family Eurypygidae; genus Eurypyga; species Eurypyga helias. The sequence continues at coordinate 179,676 of NW_010270061.1, read as the reverse complement.
TTAATATTAGCTGTGTGACAATGGATATGTTGAAGAAAATGTGCGGGTTCTCATGCAGTTACTTGTCCATATATTCTGGATCCAGAATGTGTGTGCACTTCTGCCTTGCCATAAATGGATGTTTTCATAAGTGTTGTCATCCCAGTTACTTCCACTATCTGCATTGAGTAAGCCTGCTTCTGTGTCTGTCTTATGAGACAAACCCAGCAGCTGTTATGAGAATATGTATTAAATGGTAAAAAATTCGCCCTTGAAAACTAAAAAGACAGGTGTTCTGCCTTTTGGCTTCTACTAGAAGATTCAGCACTTTTTGTGTAAAATACAGGGCTGTTGTAACAGGAGTATTACTTACATTTTGGACTGTGCATTATCTCAGAAGTAAACATTGTGGAGATAAATGACAGTGTTCATATAAATGTATGCCTCCCTAAATTTAACACTGAAATAGATACAGTTGCCTGAGTAAGCGACTGGATTTTCAAGATGTTGCGCAGTGAGGATTCACCTTGACTGAAGTGCTGAGCTGAAAGCACAGACATCACCACTTTTGCATTTCCTCATCTTATGTACATACTTCACTTCAAGATGATCACTCAGATAATCAAAATACGTACATAAGTATTTGGAGGAGTAGAGGTATATTTTTATATGCTTTTTTGAGCTTGGGCAAAAATGTTTGAAATCCCTGGCTGGGTTCTTGTCAACAGTGAGACAACCCAAGTACAGGTTACCAATTTTGGTTTCTTCCTAGTTAACCAGGCATTTATGAGTACCACTGCAGTACTATTGTACTACAGTAGCTTTCTGAACTTTGCTGTGTGATTTGGAAAACTACTAATTCAAGTTCAAAAGATTTGTTAAATACAAGTTTCCTAGGAATTTCTGAAGTAATGCAATATATTAGAACGTATGAAGACCTTGGAAAGGTAAATGCTTCTCCAAGTAGCTTTTGATTCTGTTGGTAGCATGAAAATGATGGTCAGCTCTCTCTCATGAAGGACTCTCATTATCATTTATGAAAGAAAACATAGTTGAATGCTATTGTGCCACTTTTGTAGAAAATCTTTGGTGAGCATTTCCAATTTGTAGGTTCATCGTTTCCCATTTCTACCTGTAAATGCTTATTTGCAGAGAATATTGAATACTACCATTAGAGCTGAGAGATTTTCTTGTACCACAGGTAACGATCTCTACGTAGCCATCATGAGCGCTTCATCTTGATACATATATCTGGGAAATGGTCAGTATACTGAAGAAATTTAAAAGATGTGAGGAACTTCATATGCTGCTCTAATTTGATCTTTACCAAATGATGTATATTATAAAATAAAACATACTGAGATTACTTCATAGAACCTTGGAAAATGGTCTTGACTTAGAAATACTGGTTTCTGTCAGAAACTGTGTTGTTTTCCCCTGTGGGTAGAACTCAGGATGCCAGCAATGCTTTGCTAAAAGTGAAAATTACTGCTATGGTGACAGCAAGAGACAGACTTCATAATATTGCCTTTGTTAAAGACTTAAAGTTTCAATTTTAACAATGTATAGAATAAGCATTTGAGGAGTGATAAAGCTCCAGTTCTTTGTAATTTTCAGAGGAATGGTTGATTACAATGTGTGGTTTGAAAGATTTAGCTTGTTGGTGTTCTCTCTTTTTTTTTTTTTTTTCTTTTTTCTTTTTTCCCCCGCTAGTAGAGTGGTTCAGACCAGCATGGTGCACCTGTTCTCATAGGCTGGCTATCTTAGCTTTTTTTATTTCTGCAGCATACACTTCCCTATTAGAGGAGTAAAGTGATTTGTGGCAGAAGAAAAACAAAAAGTTGTATCTTCTTAGGACAATGTATATATTTTGGGAGCAAATATGTCAGTGTTTTATGTTTTCACAAGGCATTGTACATTAAATATGCTGTATAAAGCATATTAATATTTAATATAGACATTTATTCTTGCATGAAAATACTTGTTATATTTTACTGCCAAAAAGATTCATAGTAACTGACCTTGTCTGGACGCTGACAAATAGGATCTAAGAAATGATTATTTGGACCTGTGCATCCATCCTAGGCTGGAAAAGCTTATCTTAGAATACATTATTTTAAATTTAGTTTCAATTTTGAGTAAGAATTAATACACATGAGCATATTTTCATTTCATTGTTGGTATGCTAGATAAAAATAAAATATTCTTTCTTAGCTTGAATACTGTTATATAGCCATTCAGATTTAGCGTTCTAATGGTCTTCTGATCCTCCTTGTTTGAGAAATGGAGACTGAGAAATGTTCTCAGACTATTTAAGTTGATTGAAAGTCATCTCTAATTACAGGTAATCATAAAGCAAACGATAAGGAAAAAATATTTGGTTGAAAAAATGTTTGTTTGAACTATCAGTCATTGTTTTTTACATTCTAATTAGATAACGAACTGATCTTTGAGGAAAAAGCACTTTTTCTCAGAAAAAGTGGTTTAAATAGGAATAAATATTTATAAAATCACATTTGTTTGTGAGAGATTGTATCTGAACTTCTCTTGTTTTTATATACTTAAACCACTGTACTGAGTGCAGTATTATTTAAAGACTATGTAATATAGGCTACTGGGAAATTAAAAAATACTAAATATTTAATATGTTAATTGTATCTTTTAATCTCACGAGAATTTGAAAGCCTCTCACATTTTTTTGAAGCTGATTGCTTACTGAAAACATGTCAGAAGCTTGAAATATGTGCTCTGCCATGATGAGGAAATGACTAATATTTTGGGAGTTTCTGCCTTTTTTTTTTCCCTGGCATTGATGCTTTCAGTTATTAAATCAAATAAAAAGGATTCTGTCCAGGAGTTAACACCTTCTCCCGCTCCACTCAAAAACCAGAGGCCAACCCCAACAACCCCGAACCAAAAGAAAAGCCCAAACAAAGCCCACCACCAAACTTGTTCAAATGTCCATGTTAGTTTTTTTTACTGCTGCAGGAGCTCATAGGTGGTAATTGATTGTACTGAATGGCCCAAAGAACTTCATGGTAAATATTTTATTGAATAAAGCTTTGTATTACAAAGGGGCTAGTCGGGTTGTAATTATCAAGCTAAAATCAATATCACTTTCCCAGCCTGGTACTTTATATGTAAGGGTGTTCTTAAATACAATAGTATAATCAATAAACAACCGGACACTTTCCATTTCCAGTAATTAACTCTATCCAGTATGTTTTTTAAGGGAACTTCTCCTTTCTGTGCTATTAATAAGAGTTCTACTCCTTCCCATCATACTTACTAAATGGAGCCAAAAAGCCCAGACAAAATTATGTTCAGGTTTTGAATACATTTAGTCTTCCACTATTCCTCTTTAATTCCTTTGGTGGGAAATACTTCTGTCACTGCTGAAATGGAATTGTTAGTTATTCTTTTTAAGAAGATAAATATCAAATGAATTTTTTGGACAGGAACTGGAGAATCTTTTCCTCCCCTATGAGAGAAATCCCTGTTTATTAATGATCCCACTGAAGATCAAGTTTATTAACCTTGGTGGCTGCTGAAAGCGCATACAAAATGTTTGCGTATGCGTTTCATGCATTTTAGGTAATGCACACTCCTAAGCATTAATTTAGCTGCTGTTCTGGGAGTGACTGTTCAAAAGGTTAAGACATAGCTTCTTTATGATACTGGAGTCAACAATATGTACTCTTTTTACTTTCACTGTGTCAGCAGATCCAACTTCTTCAGCAGTTTGCAAGTGTTGGAGCTGGTGCATCTAGAACAGTCTAAACCTTTTGTAAGGCAGTTGCTGTTGGGGGGTTGAGGAGAGCAATCACATCCCACTTGAACAGGCTCTTCAGGCTGTACAACACATCCAGCCTTCTCAGCCTCTTCCCATACAGCGTTTTCTCCAATTTCCTGCTGTCGTGGTGGTTCTCTATTTGATTAGGTCAACTGTGTCAGTGTCTCTGTTGTATGAGGGAATGGGAAGCTGTATACAGTGCTCCAGATTTGTCTCCCGGGTGCTCACTGTCGAGCAGCACTCAAATCCCTTGACCTGGCTCTGCCCTAACTAGTACTCTTAAGTTTCACTTGTTACTTCTCCTGAAAAAGAAAGCAAGGTAGCAAAATAGGCTCCAGCTCTATGGAAAGATGAGACATTTTTCGCTTTCCACTAGCATAATCAAGACTGAACTTAACAGGTTGAAACTCTCTATTTTGTAATAGCCTCATTGATGAACAGGCACAGCGGGATGTCTTTTGTGCCTTGATAAAGGGTGCATCTGTTACCGTTATTGGTGTGATTGTTTAAGGACTGAATTAAAAAATCTATTTTAGCTTCTAAGAAAAAGATGCATTGATGTGGAGGATATTATTTTGGTTCTGTTTAAAAACAATTTTTGTAAATATTCTGATGTAAGACAGCTGAAAGTAACTTTTTACTTTGAACTTTATATCAGTGAATGTTGCTATTGTTCTAATTATTTATTTTAGAGTGAACAAGTGTGAAATTCTTCTTTTGAAGATGAAAAAAAGCTATGGTACACTTATATTGAACAAAAATTGTATTTCTTGTATAATAAATTACACATAATCCATATATTACTTTTGACCCTGGAAGAAAATTGTTATTTCTCAGAGCAAGCTCACTTTACTTATTCTGACAATGGCAAAATACATGGCTAAACCAGAAAACACACTAGTTGCTAAAGAAATTTTATTAACAACTTTTAAAGATAAACCCATTAGAACTCTGGACTTTTTTGAACAGTTAGTGAAACTGATTTGAATGAAAAATCAGATTAAGCATGTATACCTAGAAGTGTTCATGTGGCTTGTATTATCTTACAGGAACAAATGTGAATTTCAGTAACTGTTTTATGACAAAAAAACCCAAACCCATCCATTGCATAAAGACCAAGCTAGCAGTCTGGTAGAACTTTCCTGGCAGATAGAGCTGCCAGTGCACAGTGTCCGTAATCAATACCTTATAGAGGGTAAAAATCGTTTTACAGATTTTGTGTGAGTCAATGATGCTACTCTGCTGAGAGAAGATATGGAACTTTGTTAAGCAGCGGCACTTTTCCAAATGCACTTTTCTAATTTGGAAAGGATGTTCTGTTACTTGGCAGGGTGGTTGAAATTATACAGTTCATAAAGAAAAGATATTTTTTTGAGACACTGTGAATGTACGTACTGAAATTCTTCCTGAGATTTGACCTCAGAATATGAAAAGTAACTATAGTACTCTGTAAAGAATATATTTTTTTGTTCTGATTGACTGCTATATTAGTTAAGTGTTTTAGTATGTTTTGTTACTAATGTTTAATATATATATATATTTATTTTGCTGGCAATAAAAATGGCTTCAAGTTTACCTTAATCATTTACTTCATTTTCTCATTGATCTTTTCAGGTATATTTATTCAGTCTATAAACCAAATGTATTGTACTTCTGAGAGATGGTAAAGAGAATTATTGATGTGTTGTGTACTGATAAAAGAGATTCTTCCAAAATGAGTGCATAGAGGAAAAGAAAGAAACTGTATTACCTGAACAGTACTTCCAGTTAAAGGTCTCTGATGAAATTTCTTTATAAACTCCGACGTATCCTAAACTGGATGCCAGTGAAGTGTATTCATAAATGTTTTAACATATACCAGTGACCATGTTTCGAGTAATAGACTACTTAATTATAAACCTCAACAGTATTGTCAAACTAGCTAGCCTTTGATAAAAGTGTTCAGTAAATGATTGGTTTTATGGATTAAGGAACTTTTGTTGGTTGGCTTCTATGTAAAGCTTAAAGCTAATTTTTGGTTATAATTGTGGAATTCAGTTTAACCTAACGCTTTTCTAAGTCTTCCAAAAAATACTGCATATATGAAATTAAATTATATTGTTCAGTAATATTGAATTATGGCTTCTTTTTGAACAGTCAGAGAGGACTGAAGAGCATGATTATTTCAGTGTTAGTGGGAAGTCACCAGCTGAGTTTTGAAGGAACTGTTACACAACTCACCTCTTGAAAGGACTAGGTTGCAAAACATGCTTTTCTCAGAGCTAAGAGGGTGTTTTTGTTGTCAATTTTGTTTGGTTGTTTTTTGGTTTATCTGCTTGACTGTGCACTTTGGACCGTAGACACATGGAGTGTGGAGAAGTGGCCTAAGCACTGCTGTCATAATTTCTGGGATTTCTGTAGGTAATGGTGATGTCCTCCTGTTTTATTTTAATTCAATTAATAATACACCCCTAAATCCAGTTTAGTAACCCCATCTCTCTCACTTCTCGTGTGTGTGTGTGTGTGTAATCTCACTAAAATTACTAAGATCTTCATCCTGATTTTGGGATCTGCTGTCTATATCTGACTGCCCGTCCCTCACGTCCACTGTAACATTGATCGCCTGTGCTGATTGTTCCTGTCTGTGGTGTAAGACTCGTAATTTGGATATAGCGCTGTCCTTCAGTCCTCATATAAACCAGGTGACCCATTGGTTCAGGTACCTGTGTAAGATTTCTCACGGCCTTTGCAAAAACGTGTTCTTTGTGTTCTTGTTTGTATGAAGAATTCCTGGTCCAAGGACTCCAAGCTACTTCCCAAGAGCCAGGTTCTCAACTGCTAGCCCACCTGGCATATAAGGTTATAAATAGAAGTTCTGTGGACGTTTTTGGCAAGAAGTGTGCCATTTAAAATAACGTAGAGGCACTGGGCATGCGAGGAGATGAGAGTGTGAACGTCAGCTGACGTTATACGGATCTATGTCCGTACAATACCAGTTTGATGGTGGCCCCTGTGTCCTCCTGGCGCCATGGCTCCAGAATAAGGCCGTTTAGACAGGCCATTGTGTGCAGGGAAATCCTAAAGGAATTGTAAAAACTGGGTGCTTCCAATGTTTCCTTTGCTTTTCAGAGGGCACTGATTTGGTCAGCTAACATGTGAGTGCATTTGAATTGTTTTAATGCTGAGTTAGTTGAATAAGTCTTAATAAATTGTACCTGTATCGCTTAACAAAGTTTTAAAAATTCTTACGAGTCATTCCATTACCTGTACAACTGTTTCTAAGGATGTGCTTAATTGAATTTGTGTCAGAGAGGATTTACAACTTTCATAATGTATGCGGAATAAGTGTAATAGGTTTTGCTTTGGAATGTGATAACCAAGGGACATTTTAATTCCTCAAGATAGCCCAGCATATATTTCTGTTTCAAACTGATGATGGAATCTTCACTTTCTCTTTCTTCTCCCAACCAAGAAAAAGATGAGAAGTGCAGAAAATGAGTGTTATACAGTGGATACTCCGTTTCTGTATGTTTCCTGCATATAGGAACATGAAGTTTTGAAATGTGTAGGCAGGCAGTGTACTTGGAGAAATAAATACTGTAAAATATTTTTAATGGCTTCATAAATATGATGTACCTGGCTCAATACTGTAGTGTCCGCATTTCTTTTGCATGAATGTTAAATTTGTGGTTACTCTGGAGATGAGATGGAATTTTATTCGTGTTTCTTGGGACACAGAAAGAAGTTAATGTTTGTAATCTATATTGTTAGGAAGAGTAAAATGTGAGGGATTTCCTGATGTTTTAAAGCATTTTTAGCCTTGGAGGTTGTTAGTAAAATCATAGAAGATTTTACTTAAAACTAAGGGTGTCTTTTTTTTCAATTTTAAGATCTTCTCATTGAATTTTGCTATGACAAGTGGAATTCACAGCAAATACTGACATTTGTATAGAGAAGGCAGATGGAAAGAGGATTTTAAACAGATCTATTCTCATCTTTGATATTATATATTAATAACTTATGCTCCATCCTTTGGGTAGTGGGATGGAGTTAACTTCCTTCATAGTAGCCCATATGGTGCTGTGTTTTGAATTTGTGACTAAAAGAGTGTTGATAACCCATCAGTGTTTTGGCTGTTGCTGAGCTGTGCTTGCCCATGTCAAGGCTTTCTCTTACTCTGTAGGCTGGGGATGCAGCCTGGACAGCAGACTCCAACCGGGACACTCCATCCCATAGAACAGCATGCTCAGAAATTTAAAAAAAAAAATCCCAAACCTAAAAAAAAAATAGTCCCTATGAGGTGTTTTGTCTTCCAAGGTAGTTGTTGCTTAGAGACTGGGGGGCATCAGTCTGCTTGTGGGAGGTGGTGAGTGGTTGTCTTTGCATCACTTGTTTGTTCCCCCTCCCCATTTCCTTCACTTGGTAAACTGTCTTCACCTAAGAGTCTTCTCACTTTTACTTCATTTTCTCCTCATCCTGTTGTGGGGGGAGTGAGCAAGGGGCTGTGTGGGTGCTTAGCTGCTCTCTGGGGCCAGCCCACCGCAGAGGGCTCTTCATAACCTTGTAAGAACGAGGCGGGGGGGCAAAGTACTCTTTAATTTTATAAACTGAATAAGTAAGCATCAGAGAGATCACGTGTAATATATTTAGTCCACTGTCTGGTTCACTGGAATTGTCTCGATGGAGATGCACAGGTCTTACAGCTGGCAGGACTCGGTTTTGTTCAAAACAGAAATGTCTGTCTTGAACTTTTCTTGGTGGATTATAAGATCTGGCTCTCTGCCGAGGAAGTGTGTTGTAAATACCATAATGCCGGTTTACAAGGACAGTGAAAATCTGACCCTAGAGGTTGGGGATATGAGGTGTTATTAGCTTTATTGGTGTTGAAACAAATTGTGTGTAAGCCTTTTTTTCTGATAAAACCTTTGTGTTAAGAAACTTGTGTTATTTCTGTGGTTTTTTCTGATAAAACCTTTGTGTTATTTCTGTGATGATCAAGCTGGCTTTGCCTATTTTGTATTCTACTGTTGATCAGTGCTTCGCATTGTTTCCCTTTGTTAATACGTAGGTAAATATCTCCAAATCAAAAGCTTTGTGCTGAGTTCATTGATCTTTGGGAAGCCTTTGATTCCTGACAAAAGAATCTTTCTAGCTGCATGATGTTTGAAGGAAAAATTCAAGTGAATTTTAAGTGTTCAAGTGAAAAAAGTGAAAAATTCAAGTGAATCATGCAGCTCGAATGAGGTTGTATACCATTAAGAATGCAATTTAATTTTTTTAACCAAAATTATTAATGAAGAAATAAGGATGCATTTTCTTTCCATTTCTGATCAGTTAGAAAAAACACAATTAATATGCTATATTGAAAGAAATTGTAGGTTTCAGTATTTTACACACTGTGGCTCACTCACTCTTTCTCATTGAGTCTCACTGGCTTTCAGACTACTGACCTTGCATGTTGAATTAATTAGTCTATACATAAGAATGAATAGCTAAACTCAAGTGGCTCTCACTTGTGATCACAAGGTAATGGAAGATAGGAATATAGGCTTGGTTAAGCCTTTATTTTGTGTATTGGTATAAGCCTGTCATTACTACAGTTGATCTTGTGTGAGGTTTAGCAGTGATTCATAAGAACACTTGTTATGATATTAAAAAGAATGAAAACCGTCCTCATCTGAATGTGTATGCATTCTAGAAATACAGTTTATCTAGCAGACTCAATATTATTGAATATGTTTATGAATTACGAGGAGGAAATGTGGTGGCACTGGAGGAGTTGTGACTTGTGGATTTCTAGGCTGTAGGTGATGGTGGAGTAAAAAAAGACTTGCTTCATCTTAGTCCTACAGTTACTCATCTTGCCCATGTAGCAGTCGTTGATATAAGGAGTGAATAAGCTGTTCAAGACGAAATAACAGTGCTGGTAATGGCAGCCAGGCACACAGATGTTTATGGGACCTGTGAGCTGTTGTCCTTGCTCACAAAAAGTGTCACAGGCAGACCCGGTCTGAGAGCAGCCTGACCTTTGGTTGAAACTGTTATGGCACTCATATGTTCTCCACAGGTTTTGCTTTTTATAGATTTTCAAGTTAACAAATGTTAACTTTAAATGAGCTGGAGGGACCCAAGTTGGTGCAAATGAATTATTTGACAATTTCACAGGGACTGTTGTGACCCCATAGACTGATGGCCTGTCACTAGAGACTCATCAAAATGTATTTATGGAGCTTCATCTCACTGTACTGCCTTATGTTGTTTTTCTGTGAAATATTAAGCCCTGATAGTTTGTTTGTATTAGTGAAGTGGCATATATTCATGTTTGAGCATACTTGTTGATAGACACACAATGGCAGATAAAAATGTGTTACTGAAATTCTATTTTTTTTAAATTCTTGTTTTCTGCAAATAACTGTCTGACACATGTACTAGGCCAGTGGCTCTTAGCTGGTTGTCTTCCTTTCAGAAATTACATGAGTTGCTGCTTAGCATGTGCTTTTTTCTTGTCTTTTTTTTCTGGACCCCATGAAGACTTCTCTACACACAGACTGAAAACTATGATGTGCTCCTTGGGGGTTTAGGAGTTGAGTGGTATTTTACGAAAGGTGAAGGGTAAGGGTTTGCAGTTGCTTGTGGGTGGGTTTTTGTTTTCTTTTGTTCTTTTCTGTTTGTTTGTTTTCCCCTTAGTATTCCAGTGTTTTGTGTGTTGGGGTTTTGTTTTGTCTTGTTTTGGTTTCCTTAGACTCTCAAATGGCTTGCTGCGTCCTCTTATCCAAGCATACCAGCAGAATGCTCACTTAGAGATTGAGCAAAATAGGGGTAAGTTTCAAAACGAGGTTTAATCAAGCAAGCTGAGTTGTGTATGATCCAAGGGTTGAGTAATTTTTACTTATCTACATTTTTAAAGGCACATTCATGTGGCAAGATGACATTACAGATGACCTCTTAAAATATTAAGATGGTTTGATTAAAGCTTAAAAGGAAGCAACTGGAAAGTCAAGATTACTGTCAAATCAGTTATAGTGTATACAAACAAACTTACAAATGTTGCTTCAAGTTTTCAAAAACCCAGATTATCATACTTTGTTATTGGACCGATTTTAAAGCAGAACATTATGGAAGAACTCCCGAGTTTCTTTATTTAGTAGCATGCTAAAAATCAAGGCAGAGAATTTTCCTAGGGAGGAACAGTAGATTCGACTCCCATGCTATATTATGCTTCTTTTTTTGCTTTACTTTATGTATTCCTGATTTATTTATTTGTTCTTATCTGGGAAGGACTGTGAGCTGACAACTGGCTCAGCAGTAATGGGATTGCAGTAATCAGAGTAATTTAACAAAATACAATTTTTGGTTTTCTGCATAAATAAACCAAGGTAATCTAAGGGAAAAAGTGTGAGTCATCAACTTGGAGTTCACTCACTAGCAGCTTGTCATCCCACTTTCTCAAGAGTATATTCTGTGCTGCTTCAAGGGATTTTTAGATCTCCTCCTGTCTCTGTTGTACTGGTGGTCAGGGCAATCGCTGACAGTGGCCCTCTGCACGAGTACAGAGTACTGGAAGTTAAATCAAGCTCAGTCCCCAGGGAGACAGTAGCTCAAGTCCTTGCTGAGGAGGACGAGCAATGGGATATGTTATCAGAAGGAGATTATGAATTTGTATGTGGAAATAAGAGGTTGAAAGCTCCTGGTATCCCCTGCACTGGTATTCCCCAGCGCAGAAAGGCTTGTTGTCCTAGCTGGAGTCCTTCAGGACTTAGTTCAGTATTAGAACAGAGAAGGATCACATCAAGCTGGAAGAGACAAGGAACTTCTCTATTCTGCTATTCCTTAAGATCATGATCGTTGTTTGCTTGGTTTTGGAATTTTTGTAAGTGAGCTGTTGCTTTTTTATCTTACCTTTTTTCCTTCCCCCCCACTTTCTGTACTCATTTGACTGACCCCAGTTAAGATGGTCTGAAATCCCTAAAAGATCCGGTTTTCTGTATCAGTTATTTAATGAGATAGTTGCTTCTGGTTGTTTCCTAATCCAGCTACTTTTTTTTTTTCCCTGGAATTTCTCATGCCCTTTCATTGGTTCTTGCTCTTCCCTGCTCAGTCTCTAGTGGGCTCTTCTCAGGCTTGCTGTGTCCCTCTCGCAAGATGAGTTCTTAGTTGAAATGTGATGCAATGGGATAAATGTTCTGGGGAAGAAGGAGCTGTTTGACTGACTGGTTCATACTGGGCTATGGAAACGTTGTTTTGTGGATTAATGACTGGAGTACGGAGCCAAGGAGGAGGGCAGATGGCACAGGGCTTGAGGCATGCAATTAGTAGAGAGCACTGTGACTGGGAAGGGGATGGCCTACAGCAAACACACAAGGAGTATCCAGCAGCTGGAGAAAGAGGAGGCACATGTATGTGTATACGTTTTATTATTCTGAACTAGCAGTCTTCAGAACCAGACAAAAGGTAGAATTTCACAGTTTCTTCTTGGTGCTGTGTTACTTTGTCAAACTTAAGGCTAGTCCAAGACGACTTGGATGATTTCTCCTCTGATGAAAGGCTGTGAGAATCGGGCTTGTTCAGCCTGGAGAAGAGAAGGCTCTGGGGAGGGCTTATAGCAGAAGAGAAGGCTCTGGGGAGACCTTATAGCACCTTCCAGTGCCTGAAGGGGACTGTAAGGAAGCTGGGGGGGACTTTTTGCAAGGGCCTGTAGTGACAGGACAAGGAGTAACGGGTTTAAATCGAAAGTGGGTAAGTTCAGACTGGACTTCAGGTAGAAATTCTTCCTGGAGAGGGTGGGGAGGCACTGGGACAGGCTGCCCAGAGAAGCTGTGGATGCCCCATCCCTGGAAGTGTCCAAGGCCAGGCTGGATGAGGCTGGGAGCAACCTGGTCTAGTGGAAGGTGTCCCTGCCCATGGCAGGGGGTGGGAACTAGATGATCTTTAAGGACCCTTCCAACCCAAACCATTCTGTGACTCTGTGACTTTCTCACCTGTCACCCCTCTGAAAAACACAGCATCCAGTCTGCCAGAGTGCTATACACCCCGAGGCATCTACAGCTAGGGAACAGTATTTGGAAGGTAAAATAAGTATCAGTGATGTCCTTGCTGAACTTGAAAACACTCATTAAGCATCTGCTTTAATCTCTCTCTGCTGGCATGTGAACAAGAATGCACACTGTCTTGCAGAGCTGGTGTTAATGTATAATATTAAAAGTGAACAACAAAGTCAATCCTGCATATGGTAGGGGTTCCTTTTGTTCCAAACATTGGTTATTATTGATAAGAACTTTGCAAATGGGGAGACCCCCACTGGTTTCCCACTGCTGTCGTGCATAGCCAGTGCAAATTCTGTGAAGCTGCACTGAAGAAAATGACTATTACCTTGTTTTTCATCTGGGTATAGGGAATATTTTAGAAGATAAGTACTGAATGCTAGATACACGAAGAGATTTCCTTTCAAAACTGTCTGAATCGTACCTAGATTTTTCAATCTTCCTAGCAGCTACCGAGTTCGTGCTTTGTGGATCATACTTGAGACTGAGTGCTATTCCAGTAGTGAGGTTAATCCTGCCATTAAAATTAGCCATGAAACATGATGTTCATTTCGGGTCTATACTGACATGTAGGAGTTCATCTATGATGAAAGCTGTGTGTTATAAATAGTAGTTCTGCAATTAATTCTGAATCATCATACTCAGGTTTTTTTATTTCCCTTCTGATACAAGCAGGGTTTTTGTTCAAGTCTTTTCCTCTTCATGTCTTCTCCACGTTGTTCCAGATTTGGTTTGTTCTGAATCACTAACACAACAGAGGAAAATGCTACACAATAGCCAACCCCTCCCCCATCCACATCATGTCCCTATTTCAAACTTCCTCAAGGGGAAAAAAAAAAGAAAAAAGAAAAAAAAAATGTTCCAGGTCCTAAAGCAACACTCAGAAATGGTTTCACACACTTTGACCAGAGAAGTACACAGAAAATTATATTTTAAAGCTGATACAGTAAGGGAGATTCAAAGCCCGTATGTAATGCAACCCTTCTGCTTGAAAAACGCCTTGTTGATGCAGTGAGGGTATGAGCCAGCCTGTATCACCTTCCTTCAGGGCTGTGATCCCTGGACCATTCTCTCAGTATAACCAGAAAGGAGACCTGGCCCTCTGGTTAAGCTCCCAGGCATGAGTCTGGCTGGATTCTACTGTGACAGTCCGGTCTTCAGATAAAAGAAGACCAGGGTTTACAGAAGCCATGTAAACTGTTTACATGATTGAGATTCATCAAGCGCATTATCTTAATGCTTGGTTCTACTCTAAAGCTTGTATGGGCAGCAGAAGGAGGGGAGGAACCACTCGTAAAGTTCTTGAGGTAAGCTTACAAGTTTTATTTAAATGTCTTCTATTATATTGTATTAGAGTGGTTTTTAAAATTCAGGATTGATGTAAAGAACTGCAACCTCATGATTTTGGCTTATATCCAAAATATTTTAAAACTCTCAGGTACTTTTAGTAAGCACTGTGAAACCCCTAGTATAGAGTTTCAAGGAGTTCTGTCCAGGATCTGTAGAGCTATCATCCCATTTCTCAGTTTAAATGGTGCTAGAAAAAATACTCCTCGTAATTCAGGTATTACTTCAATGTTTTATAAGTAATTCTAGTGCTCCAGTGAAAAACTTGCTGTAGGACCCTACACAATACATCTGAACAGGAAAAGGACAGCGAGGGAAGGAAGCTGGAAGTGCTCATATGACTAGTGCTAATATGACTGCAGTGCTTCTTGTGCTCATCTTGGAGGTTAAGGTCACCTTTCATCCTGACAGAGCTTTAGACAGGCATGTTGTGTGAACTCACTTCGGGGAAAAGAATGAAAATCTGCAAATGATGTCAGTGAAGGGGTAAACATATAATAACACATGCAGCACAGAGGAGGCTAATAAGCTTTCTTAAGGATAATCTCGATGTGATTTGTTTTGTTAGCCCAAAACGGAGGGCATGGACTCACTCTGGCATTCTGCATGCCTGGCTGTACTGCACCAGTTCTCTGGTTCCATTTGGAAATTACATTTTTGTAGAAAAAAATTCTGGCAGTTGTCCATGCTCAGTTCAACTTCATGGCACATGCAGAATTGATCCAGAATCACTCTCTGTGACCAGGCCGTTAATGCAGTACAATTGCCGTTGGCTTGCTAAGTTTGAGGTACAGAGAAAATCCTGACACAAGGGTTGCATAAAGGCTCATGTGGAAATCCTGTGTGGAAGTGCAGGTAAACAGCACGTGAGCCTCCTAAGAAGGATAAATGATAGTGTGATAAGTACATATGAGATAGTGGAGAATAAGATCCGTTCAGACTGTAATAGTGGATATGTGGTTAGAATCAATTTCTTAGATTCCCATTATACTACAAAAAGACAATTTTAATTGATTCTTATGAAGCACTGTATATTTTTTTGTTAATTGTTTATATTAAATGCATAGTGAGGTTAATCATCTGCTCAGTTGATTTCTTAATATCCTGAGGGATTTTTGCTGTTATTCTTTAAATATTTGCTTAAGCAAATAGTGCTAGAAGTAAAACAAAAAGGCATCTTATCTTGAACAGAAACAGTGCAGTGATTTGAATTTTGCATATTTCTTGTTCTTTCTCAGCAGTAGTTACTTTCATTAATACATTTCTCTGTTTTAGAGAAATTACTGCTAAGTATAGCTAATTTCCACAGTTAGTGGTTAACTCCAGGGTAGTGGAGTTAAACAAAAAAATCCCCAAACCAAAAACCCCTCAAGTTAATAGTCAAGTTGTTTGGTTTTTTTTTGTTTGTCTGTTGTTTTTTTTCTCCATATCCATTGACCTTTTTGAAGGTTTTTATACTCTGTTCTGCTGGCTGATTACTTAGGGATTCACTGAGCAGTTTCCTTGAAGGCTATTCTTTCTGCTAGCCATTGGCATGAAAATGCATCTGTCTGAGTGAGACTTCTTTGATCTTCAGAGAGCTTTGTAAAGATAGATTAAAAGGAAAGCTATCAGGCGTTTTTTCCCCAATGAAAATACTGCCTATGATTTCAAGTCAGGTAGGATTCTGGGGGTGTTATTTGTTTTTTAGGGAGGTGAATAGTGTTCATAGCTTGCTTTTTTCTTTTTTTTAAAAAAAAGAAAAGAAAAGACATGAGTGTGTATGAAGCCCTTTGGAACTAAAATCCAAAAAAACAAACCAGCCCTCGATGGAACATTTTATGTGAGTTAAAATCCAGAGGGATGATCAATCTAGTACCCTCTGGACAAAATTGTGTTTAGAGAGCCTTACAAGGGGCTTGATTCCAATAAGGTAATTAAAACAGAATATGTCCCTAGGTAATCTGAGTTTAACTTTATATTGGGGTGCTGATGTTCAGATAAATCGAAATTTGCTCTTGCAAGTTAAAACCAGCCTCTGCTGTACTTACAGACTATAACATAATCCAAAAAAAGTAATATGTTCATTTGCAGCTGTGTACCTCCAGTGACTTTAATTTGAAAATGTGTGTTTACGTTTTTTTCTTCCTTTGAGACCACATATTTGTATTGAAATTTCAAACAATCTGTGTTACTGTTTTAGACCCCCGAATTGAGTCACTTAGCATTCAGCATTCAGTAGTTGTGAATATCTGCTTTGGGGGTGGGAGGGGAAGGATTTTTAAAGTAACCTAGCCATTTGTTCAGCAGGGATAAGCAGCAGAAATGCGTAGTGATTCTGGATGTGATTGACTTAATAGTTATAATTTGCAAATAGATGTTTTTAATACAAAAACATCCTGAAATTTTATTACAGCCTCTGTACTTTACACATATTTATCCCTTGTTGCAATGTAGCTGCTACCGTGAGATCAGTCGTGTATTCCCTTCGAGTGTTTGTACCTCCAGTTGCGCTGTTCTGAGACACTTGGTCTGTGCCAGCTGAAATGTCTGTTTTAAATTTTGGGGTTTTTTTCAGATTCCATAGATGCCTTCCTTATCATACTTTCTTCAGTATTGCATTTTACTTTAATTACTGATGAGATCATCATATCACTTGCTGTTATGTCTCAGAAACATAAATTAATCCAACTTCTTGAGTATAGAGAGGCACAAGAACTTTGGTTAAGGTTTACCAAGAGGGTTAAATCAGTATGGAAAATCAGTTTGGGGACTTAACAGACTCTACCATTTGATACAGTTCTTTTCTGAGTCCTAGTGTATCAATTCGACTCTCCTCGTCTTCCAACAGAATGCCTCAGTCAGCTCGCTATAGGCTGTTTGGTTGGTGGCAAAAAGTCTCTCATCCCAAGGGCTATTTTTCTGTAAGAGGCGCTTTGCTGGCCACCGTGCATTTACCAGCCTTCTCTGCGTGGTGATATGTCTGCTCTGTGGATGCAGAATAACAGGAACAGTCTTAGTAGAGCTACAGAAGTATATAAATATCATTCAAAGTTTTGACTTCTTGCTTTTATACCGTATATATGGAGTTTGGAAGTCCTCTCCATTTGTTTTTCTCACAAAACCAATGTAATTTAATCACTGAAATTTGTCAACTCACTAATCACTCCCTCTAAATCATTATGACTGAAACAAAACTGTGGTTTCATTATTCACGTCAGGGGTGCACTGTTACTAACGTGTTCCATTTTGAGGAAAAGCTACTGAGATTTTGAAAAGGAAATAATTTTCCTAACAATAACCATATTTTGCTTTAATTTCTCTGATTCTGTTATAATACAACTGCGAGTTAGGGGAATATGATGATTATTACTCACTAAAAGGAGTTTTTATTATTTCTTATGTATTACAGGTTTTATTTTCCTTAGTGCTACTAATTAGTTAACACAACGATTTTGATTTTTGTTTGTAAGTGCTTATTAATTATTTTATCATGAGAAAAATGAGTGGGGTCCAAGTGACCTATTAATTCATTTCAGCCTGCAAATTTTTTTTATAATTAGCTTGGCAAGAGGAATGAGTGAAATTAGCTACTAATGAGAAGTATAGTAATCTTTTCATGATATAAAATTGTGATTGTCAGTAGGTAGTAATAGGAATCGAGAGTATATTTCATGGGACCTTACTTCTTTGTGTGAAATCATTAACATCATCTGATACCGTAAATTGGGTTATTTCACACCTGTATTTCTATCACTGACTGCTAACCCTCCAGCCACAGATACTGATAAGTTTTTGCTAATTAGAGAGTCATTAATGGAGTAAAGAACATGAGCAATCAATTATGGCTTGTTTTAGTAATCCAAACAAAAACTTAATTGCATGAATTCGTCTTGTACTTTCAAGTTTTGACAGTGTATTTGTGAAACATGGCAAGAATGTCAACACTCTGTAAGCAGCAGGTGTGACCTGTACAACTTTGTCTCATGTTCAGTTGCAAATTGGTTGACTTGTGATACGCGATGATAGATTAATGGCTCGTTAAAATCCACTTCTTTCTGTAAACAAGAACTTGACAATTCCTGTTCCGGTTTGTTCTATTTGCATCATGTACCTGGTGAGGTTTATGAGAAGTAACTTGCGTCTTTGTTTTAATATATGGATTTACAAGTTAAACCAGTACAAGTTAAACAGCGTGTAAGCATTTCCACACTCCCCCTCAAATCTGAATGTATTGTTCTTATACGTAAGAACTGCGCATCCTGTGTTTTCTCGCTCCTTTTCTGTCTAAGTCTGTATGGTAAAATAAGGTTTCATGCTGATTGTCTCTTATTTACATTTCTTTAATATTCCTCGTGTTAAATAATAATAATAATAAAAGTTACCATTCCAAGAAATGGAAATGTGATCAATTCCTTTTAGCTCTATTAGCTGTGCAGTGGTAACACAGCTGCAATGTAACTGCTTTTACAAATAATGCTCCGTTATTTCTCCCACGTAGGAGTAGAGCGGTGCGTCTTCGCGGTGTACTTCGCTTCCACTAAAGCCACTGTTAGCTGGTGACGCGTACAACTGCTGACGTTTAATGCGAAGTAGGAGAAAGACTGTCGTGGGTAGGACCAGGCTGAGAATACAGTGAGGCTGTTTGCATGTAGGAGCAGCTATAAAATAACTTTTAAGATGCTGCTTGTTGTAGGGTGTTTGGAAAAGCAGCTTACGGTATCGGCTGCAGGACCTGTTTGAAGGGACAGGTAGAGTAGGGATTTGTAGCTAGAGCAGGTTGCACAGTACAGTATTTCTATCCATATCCTCTGTGTGTTGTCTAGCAATTGGATTCAGCCCACTGTTATGCCAAAATAATAATCCAGCCTCCTCAAATTAAAATAGTCTTTCTGATGAATAAATGTGATATGAGAGAAAGTTGCTGTGAATATATTGCTTGATATTAAGTTGGATGAATTGTAATTGTACTTTTTCAGTCTTAGAGATAAAAATGAATAGCTTTTCTATCACATTACAAATAAGTGTGACAGAGTACACTCAGGAATGCTAAGAAGCATTGTAACTTTTCCCCATGCTGAGAAATTTGTGGGTATCTAGGTATACAGTCTCAAATGCATTTTAATTTTGCTAATAAGTTTTCTCCCATAATTTGGGTGCTTAAATGGCTTGCAAAAAGAGTGTTGGTGTATATATACGTATATATATGAGGAGAAGGACTTGTGGGTACTGGTGGATGAAAAGCTGAACATGAGCCAGCAGTGTGTGCTGGCAGCGCAGAAAGCCAGTTGTATACTGGGCTGTATCAGAAGTGTGGCCAGCAGGTTGAGGGAGGTGATTCTCCCCCTCTGCTCTGCTCGTGTGAGACCCCACCTGGAGTGCTGCATCCAGCTGTGGAGCCCTCAACATAAGAAGGATGTAGACTGGTTGGAGTGAGTCCAGAGGAGGCCACGGAGATGCTCCGAGGGCTGGAGCACCTCTGCTGTGATGAAAGTCTGAGAGAGTTGGGCTTGTTCAGCCTGGAGAAGAGAAGGCTCCAGGGAGACCTTACTGCAATAAGACTGCGGGAAGACCCCCCCTTCCAGTGCCTGAAGGGGGCTACAAGGAAGCTGGGAGGGGATTTTTTACAAGGGCCTGTAGTGACAGGACTGGAGGTAACAGGTTTAAATTGAAAGTGGGTAGATTTAGACTGGACATTGGGTAGAAATTCTTCCCAGAGAGGGTGGGGAGGCACTGGGACAGGCTGCCCAGAGAAGCTGGGGATGCCCCATCCCTGGAAGTGTCCAAGGCCAGGCTGGATGAGGCTGGGAGCAACCTGGTCTAGTGGAAGGTGTCCCTGCCCATGGCAGGGGGGTTGGAACTAGATGGTCTTTAAGGTCCCTTCCAACCCAAACCATTCTATGATTCTATGAAATTCTTTGAGGTCACAACACACTGGTATTTATACTAAAAACTGGAAGGGATTTATACAGCATGACAGCACTGTAATGTAGTCGAATTATTACCCTTAGTTTTGTTATTAACTGATTAAGACACAAGGGAGGAAGATGTTCTTATCATTGCACAGTCATTTTTCTGAGGAGGATTTCACACTGAATAGCTCACCAAGAACAAGACAGCTTGTTCCGAGATGAATGCCCAGAGCTGTCATAGAATGTCGCTGGTGTCCTTGAGAAAGTGTCTTAGGCATCAGTCCTTCACTTAAAAATCTCTTTCCAAATAGGACTGTACATTTTGTGTATCTTGGGTATTGACACTGGAACCCATGACAGAAGTTGCTTGATTTGTGTGTTATTTTGGTCAAAGAACAAGTAGATCTGCATTTGGTTCAAAAAATGTTGCACTTCTACTTTGTCCTGAGCTTGAAGAAACAAATTCTGAAAATTCGTATCTAAATATCTAACAGTTTCACTACTTTTTGTTGAAATAAAAGGTAGGGAAAATTCAAGACAAGCAAATTCTTTTTAAATAAACCTGTATATATGCCATGTAGCGACAGGACAAGGGGTAATGGGATTAAATTGGAAGAGGGTAGATTTAGACTGGACATCAGGAAGGAATTCTTCCCGGAGAGGGTGGGGAGGCACTGGGACAGGTTGCCCAGAGAAGCTGTGGGTGCCCCATCCCTGGAAGTGTCCAAGGCCAGGCTGGATGAGGCTTGGAGCAACCTGGTCTAGTGGAAGGTGTCCCTGCCCATGGCAGGGGGTGGGACTGGGTGGTATTTAAAGTCCTTTCCAACCCAAACCATTCTATGGTTGTATAATACCAACTAGGTACCTGGTAAGTATAAGCAGATAAAGATGAGGAAGGGGTATTAAGCCATGAATACTTAAAATTAGACACTGATATGTCTTATAGCCAGAGATGCACAACAGAATCTTTTGCAAAAGTAAAAAGTCACCTAAAACGTTTTCTTACCTGAATGTGCTTAGTAGGAAGCTTGAAGATTATTCCATTGAAGCCAATTATATCCATTGGGTGTGAAGGAACAAAAGGTTCCTATACTTAAACACATGGGTGGTTTTCTGTAAATGCTGGGGTTTTCTATTTGTATTGAAGGAATGATCAAGGATGATGTATTATGCATGTCCTTCTTGTTTGTATTTTTTTTCTTCTACTAGTTGGGTTTAGGCTGCAATTAGCTGTGAAATCTGCTTTCAGTAAAATCACCACAAGTGTGGGCTTGTCAGTAGCTGCTAAATTCTACAGCTACTCAGGCTGCCTGAGCTAGGTTTAGTGACTTAGATACTAAACATCTCTTGAAGGGACTAGGAATAATTTAGGTTAATATTCATCCTCATTAAATGGCAATTAGAGGGAAGAATAACAATTCTGTTTACTTCCCCCATTCTCCCTTACTGTTGACAGAGGACAGGTGTCTGTCTTGCTGAGGCGTTTATAGGTGTTTGTGACTTTCTTGTGTTATCACATCCCAACGTGAAAATAAGTATCGTACTTCTATTTTTACAGCCTGTTTGCTCAGTTGCGTCTAAGGAAATTCTTCTAGGTCTTGTTGCCATCTGGGAAGGACCTTTTGTAGATCTGATTTTTAAGACCTAATTTGTTTGGTCCTAAGCACCAAGAAACCTCAAGTACTTATCCCTAGAGAAAATAAACGTCGCTGTGCTGTTAAAGGTCCCTATTGTATTTGTCAAGCTCCATACCCCAATTACAGGCTGACATCCCTTTCTCCCAGAAAATAAACCACTCGGAAAAGCTGCTGCCCTTAAAACCCATCGTATAAAACCCTATAGGGATAGGAAGGTCTTCCAAAGCAGCTAGACCCAAACTTTTAACTGCCAGCCATTCAAGAAATATCATACTGTTGGACTCTGCAGATTGAGCCAAAACAAAGCAGTATTTAAAGCGTGGCTGGGCAGTATATCTTCCAGTAACCCTGTGTTGAAGCTACCCAGCTGAATGATGAATAAATACCGCAAGGTGAGCGTGAAAGACATCCTGTATGTTTGGTTTACCAAACACAAATGGAAGGTAAGAAAGGATATGCCTATGCTAGAAATAGGATCTGACCAGGACCACAGCCTATAAAGACTTTCTGGGTTCAATTTTAAAGTAGGTAACTTAAACCAGCACTAGTTTAGACATAAATAGCTATAGAAGCCCAAAATTCTGCCTAAGAGCCACCAGAGTATTTCATCACGTTCCTTGACAGATTTTTCCAAATCGCAGCAGTTTTGTGCTCCTGTGGATGTGCTGCTGTGTTGGTACCTAAGCTGGCAAGTTTAAAGTGTTGTCATGTTCAGGACTGTAGTGCTAATGTACTCTGTATTGCCAGTGTCCTTCAGTATTTCAGTTACTGCTTGACTTACATGGCAAAACTGAGAGGCAAAGCATGGAGAAGTCCCTTCTAACGGTGAGAGCAGTCTCCTCCCCAGGCATGTTCTGCTTCGACAGGGGGTGCTGTGCTTTGCCCACCTTCAGACTGTTTGATGGAGATCCAGCTGCTTACTCTGTCCCATAGCCTTGTTGAGATGTCAAGATCCTATCAGTCTTTTTAGTATGATTAAGTTGCTTATTTGTCAAGCAGTGTTTCGGGTTTAGACCTGCTGAATGTAAGGGACTATGCTTATTGTCTCCAGAAAATACTCTCTTCTTTTTGATTTCTGTCTTCCCTGCATATCTTATGTATCTCCAACCTCTCCATTTAATAGAAGTTAAACTATCTTTTGTGTATGAACCTCATCTCTCCACCTGTGAATCAGTACTAACACAGTTTCTTTGTTCATATATCATAGAAAGTTTTTTTTCTTTCTTAAATTCCAGCTTTACTTCTCAATCCTGTGGAGAGAACTATATTAGGAAAGCAACTCTGAAAAGAATAGAGGTTCCTCTCTGAAAAGCTTTTGCTGTTTAATACCTACTGAGGACCTGAAGTACTTTTAAGAATTTTTTTCTGATCATAAATGGAGTAAAACATGCATCTACCTTTTAGTTTGATGCTATATCTTAATGCTGACAATTTGTCTAGTACTTAATATTCTCTGGCCATTATGTAGCCCTAGACTGTTACTTGAAGCTCATTTTTGAGGGGAGAAAAACTGAACACGCTATATTATTGTTCCTTTTTCCATTTACGTGAAGAAATGGGAGGGAAAAAAAAAACATGGGTTTTTTCAGGGTCGGTGGTACCAGTTGGTGGTAACTATATAGAAATAGAAAAAAAATATCTTTATCCCTGCTTTATACAAAATTGATGATTAACGGTAATATGAAGTGAAATAATAAATTTATATGTAAGTTTACAGTAGTATGACGTAGCTATTTTATTTCCCAAATAATAGGAGGGAAGGTTAAATTGAAACTTCAGCAAAATCAGTGGTCATAATGATATGAACCAGAAGCTTAATTTGGCACTAAAAATGAGCTTGAAAAGTATTTGTCATGTTTTTGGGTCCTACCCCCCTTCATGCCCATAAGTGGCCATCATGCCTCCTGTGCTTTCTGCAGGAGACCTGTGCTCTGTGGAGCCTTCAGCAGGTTGTCCCCTTTGTTTAGACTTTTGTATTTCAAAGCTATGAAATCGAATGAAAACCTTTCTGCTGAATTTAGCAACGGAATTGTATATTCTGCTATGGTTTTCATAAATCCTTCTGAGTGACTTTATGCTCTACATACTTTGAGTGCTTTCCTACGATGTGTGCCTTTGCTTGAAGGGAGACAGTGAGGCATTCTCTGTTTCCTACCCTCAGTACTTAATTTGGTTTTCATGTCTTAAAGTTTAACAGTCATGTTTTATTGTTTATTATGAATCTAATAAATTTGCAGTATTGGAAAAGCCGAGAAATTTTGTGTTGCAAACCCATTCAATATTGAAGGTGCCAACTTTGCTGTTAAAATCCTATAGTTCAATAAATATATGGCCATTGCTAACACACATAAAACATCCTCTATTAGCTAAGCAGAGAAATCCTTCTGTATTTTTTAAAAAAGTAATGTTACACCCATATACTTATGAAATGTAGCCCTCATTTTCTTCACATGTGGCGAGAACATTTATTAATGTTGGAAGATGTTTAGTTCTAACTTTTTTTTCACTGTTTATTTTCTTCTTTGAAACAATGAGAAAAAACATGAATGGAAAACAGTTTTATTGCATAATTTACTGTCTGTGACTTATGGGCTAAGTGTCCCATTCAAATAGGCTTTGAATATTTTAAAACATTTCTGTAGTTAATTATTTATTAGTACGCAGGCTATTAAACAACACAGAGCTACTTCTTCTAAACCATCTTAGGGAAAAAGCCCACATACATCAGTTTCTTTTCAGCTGAGTCACATCAGTTCTATTCTTTTTAATTATGGTATCAGGGAAGCAAAGTAAGACTCTAAGTGAGGCCATCAGGAAAAAATAAGAGTAGCGATTTGTGTTGGCTCTGATTTGGTACAGACAACCAAAGCTGGCATTTAAACACCAAGGAAAACATCTGGGTGTTTTCAAACCTTACTTGAAGACCGTTTGTTTTGGTGATTGGTTTTAGAAGTGTTCAACTTCCTCTTTTTCCTCATAGTGCTGCAGCGTGTGTATCTCCACCCCTGTGGTAGCAGTAATGATAAAAGTCATGTAGCTTGGTCATCAATGCTATTCTAGAGTGAGTTTCTGGAGCAGCAGGAGAGATTGTTTTACAAACAGCTGTACAATACCAGCTATGATATAGCAAGAACTTGCAATTTCTGTCCCCTTCAAAAAGATGACATTTAATTATGGTAATAACTTTAGTGATAGCTGATACACAGTATGATGCGCATTAAAATTATACTGTCTGTGAGAAACTACATCAAAATGTTGCTTGAAAATACCTCCCCATGGGAGAAAATTGTTAGAAATTTCTTGTGACTGAAGGGCTAATACAGCAGTTTTATTTCTTCTGTCTTTCCACGAAGGTGGTAAAAGATAATTTGACAAACGCTGTCAAATGTGGTAACCTCATCTAATTCCTTCACTGCACATCTTAATCCCTGATGCACTCTCAGCAGATAGATGGGCTGAGGATGAGGAGTTCTGGATGGTGACGCCTTTGCAGCGGTTTCCCGCTGACAGATGCAGTGACCTTATCATACAGACAGCTCTATCTGGTGTGACAGGCTAGCCATCTGCCTCCTATTGATCATAATTGATTTAAAGAAAGTGATCCTCCAAAGCTTGGTGCTGTTAAACCCCACAGCTAAATAGACATTCCATTTGGAGACTTTAACCTTTAGGGTGTTTTTTCTCTCATTTCAATCTGATTTGTAAAACATAATCTGAAAATGTGTCTTCTGGTAGTAAAATGCTATTGTCTTTCCAAAACACAGCCTTAAATATGTGAGGCAACTTGAATTCCAGAAAGATAAGAACAGAACTGGAGTTCACTGGGGCTGAGATAGCAAATAACAGTTTACTGGTCCTGAAGAGCAACAGGATCTGTTCAACAATTTTCCATATAAAAGCCAAATATTTTATCCAGTTCTCCAGCTGTCACTGTTTTCATGTAAATATTATATGTGTGTAGATACTTCTGTCTATTATCTAAAAGTATCATGGAATATTTCAACAGTGGAAACTAACAGGCCCAAATTGGCTGTATATTCCTCTAGATTTTTCTTACTTATTTTTCAAACCAGAGGTAAATAAATATATCTTATTTAGTTGTAATGTTCTTCACATTTACAGTATATTGACATTAAAAATTGGTAATTAATTTCATTTTTTACATTTGTAATTTAAATGTTACTTAATATTTTTTTGCTTTTAATAAATTCTAAATCCTCCACTAGAAAATCTGTTGCCGGTGTAGTACAGAGACAGTGAGAGACCATGTAATTCTGAATATATAAATTCTCTCTGTTTTGAAATACGCCTAAGCAGTAAATAAGAATCGCTTCACTGAGAACTAAAAATCTGCTGTCTCCAGGGGATGCTACCCTTGTACAGAGAGTGATGCTATACAAGAGTTTGCCAAGGAAACTGGAGAGCGTGGTGTCTCGCTGAAGCAGCCGAGCAGCCAGCATAGTTCAGGAGCCGAATGGGCAGGGGGCTGAACTGCGTTTTCATTCCTACAGATGATTTCCTCAAGTTCACCAGGAACGGTTCGAAGGAAACTTGCATTTTATGCTCTGTGTACATCTTTGGAGGGTGAAGCAGTTTAACGTCTGAGCGTGTGAATTCTGTGCTTTCCAGAAATTCCAGGGGAAAGATTTTCAGAATCGGGTAGGAAAGACCCAACTCTCCTTATTTTTGAAAATCCTTGAGGAATGGAGAGGGACTTGGGCTATGTGATCCTGTGCCAATGGGATAGAACTGTTGAAAGGAGGGAGGATTTTTGTCTCAACCATTTTAGAGTACCTTAATGCTACGTGTTGTTTGTCGTTCAAGTGCTTTACTTGTGATCTCAGTGGAAAGAGCGCAGCACAGAAAATACTGTATAACGTAAGTGTATATGCAATGAATTACAAAGTCGTCATTCATTAGTTATGTCAAGGGAATAGCTCAGGTGAATGAGGAATGGAGGGCTCCAGGGTGAATGCAAACAGAAGTGAAATAAGCATTGATGGCCCCTAGATTCAACAAGAATCTGAAGTCATCGAGTCCACTGATAATACAGTTTGTGTGATCGTGGCCAGATCATGTCTGATTTGGAAGGGAGGGGTTGTGGGGGTATCACAATTATCCTGGATGCCTGGGTAAAGCATTATGAGTTACTCTGAACACCTGACTCTCCCGGGTGGAATGGCTAGGGCACATATCAAGAATTTTAAGTGAAAGTAATTAAGCGAGTATGTATTGTACATTGTTAGGCTGTGGATGAATCGGGATGAAGTGACAATTAGAAAGCACCCTCTAGTCTGAAGGTGAGGACTCTGAGTGTAGCAGTGCTTGCAGACAACCCTGAGAGACTTGTGACCTGAGCTTCAGATAAACCCTGAGGTGTTAGACGCACCAGATGCTAATTCCCAAGGAAGCCACCCTCTTACAAAGACCTCTCTAACCCATGGGTTATTTCATGGCCATCAATTTCTAGGGTTTAATTTTTCAGTCTCATCCACAAAATCACAACAGTCTTTTTATTGCTGCTTAGTGTGTTCCTTGGGATACGGTTACCGGGTAGATCTCTGGAAATGTTGTGTATATTAACCAGTATGAAAACAACAGTGGATAGTCCTAAAGGACATCGTTTGGGAGCTGTCTCAAGGCTTCTCAGCAGTGTAGGCAAAATATGCTTGTGCAGAAAGAGAAGTTGTCTGCAAGAGTGAGGTGGGTAATAGGAGGTAGGTGCTCTCAATGGAGTTTTAGAGTGGGTGTGAGGAGTCCGATGGGATACTAAGGTGTTGTCAAAAGAAAGAAGAAACATGGGAAATGAAGAGTTGGGTTATGGCAACAGTGGGAACAAAACATTGTGCTGCAGATGTTTATTAGTGTTCAGGAAAGTACGTATTGCTTCCCCTTGCACAGTCAAGTGGTTGTGGTATCACATACTGAAAATACTTTACTCTCTCCCAGCAGTCAGTTGGTAAATGCCAGTTACCTGTTTTGCATAGGCCAGAAGTCATCTCCATCCATAATCCTGGTGCACTGTATCATAGTATAGTGTAAAAAAAAAAAGGTGCAACAGTCTTGGTAGTATCAGTGTATTTTCACAAGAAAATGTGTAGACATCTGAAATTTTAAAGAGATAATTGAAATTTGCATACTGTACTGTTAATAGGGACAGTATCAAAGGGGGTGATAACGGAACAAGTGCAGAGTAAAACTTGCAAGTAAATATAAAACCACCTGCAAACCAGAATGAGCTAGTATTAGTTTCTGAGATGGCTTGGATGGCTAGAAAAGCATTTGTGTAACTTCAGTGAAGAGGACCTTAAGAAGAAAAGAGATTGATTAAAGCATGAAAGGCACATCATTAATGATGATATAAAAGTAGACCAGGTACCAGACTCCTTTGAAAGTCTTTTAATGATTTAGATTTTATTTTTTGAGGGGAGGGGGAGATGAAGAAGCAAGAACCTGAGGAAAGTGTAGCTCTGGGTAGAGAGAATTGAGAGTAAGTTAAGATGTCCACCGTCTGAAGAAGGTTATATATGTCTCCTTGTGGGAATTACTGACATTACTCATTTGTCTAAATAGAGTTAATGAGCATGTAGGAAGGCACTCTTATTGTCCCCAGTGTCTGATAATTGCCTGTACTCAAGGTTCTCTAGTTCTGTAAAGCTTGGAACTAATACCCCCATGCTGTGACACTTTGTTTTGATTGTGCTGTATCATCAGATTAACCATTAAATTGGCTATTGAAGAAAGAGTAGACAAATATTTTCTCGAAATTCTGTTGCAGAAGAGCACTTAGTCACAGTGATTGGATAATTTAAACTAATATCAAAGTCACATCGGTTATCCAGCGGGGGCATTAAGTAAAAAAAATTTAAAAAAAATTCAAGTATTCTTATTTGCCTCTTCCAAGAGGAAGAGGGTGGGAGATTTCTTTATACTGGTTACACAGGTTTTTAATGTACCGATGATATAGATAGAGAAGTTCAGGGAAAGATGCATCTCTTGCATAGGCCATACAGGCCCCAAAAGTAAAGGTAGGAGTTGTACTTTTCTTTGGAGTGAGGTGACTACTTGTAATGTGCAAGGGTAAAGGCATCACAGTATTTTGCAGATCTTAGAGAAGCAAAGTGAGAAGATGTAGCTCTGGGAAGACAGTATTTTCCAATTACTGTTGATGCAACTAACATTTGCTTTGTAAATCAAATGTTTTCATATTGATTGGAATTACTTCCTAGAGAAGCTTGTATTAGGTATTTAAAGTATCATCAAATGTTGATCAATGTAATAATATTGATCAAAACAAGCTTTGCTTGTTTGAAATTTAATATTGCACATTGTTCTTTCTTTTGCTTAAATCTGTAATGACCTCAGAGAAGCTATGGTGATTTGTATCACTGAATCACCTTGATTCTAAGCAATAACCTGAACTCCCACCACGGTGTGTAGCATTCTCCAAATAGTGCTATTCCAAACATTTCAAGACCAATCCTGTTTAATTGCCTGACTCTGGCTGAATTCCAAAACAGAAGCTGACTCTGTGTTGCAGGTTTGATGTAACAGGTGGGTCTTGCCATCCTGCTGATTGGATTATTTCTGGAAAGCCACCCCATAATTGTTTTGAAGTAGAAAATGAACAGTAAAAAGGACCCATTTTTCTCAACCATCCCACTTTTCACTTTTGGTTCCCAGGATTTTGAATTTTCTAACCATCTTTTTCTCCCAGATACAATATTGCTACTTCGCTTAAAAATGATTGGCTTTTACTTCTTAGACTGACTGCACTGTGAAGTAGTTTTAAACTTTTAAGAGTGGAAATTATTAGCAAAAAGCTAATGCTTTTTGAGATCACATTCTTTTAAAATAGCTTTTAGTAACTTCAAATATGTACTGTTCTAAATGCTATGCATTTTGTTCTTCAGCAGGCACTTACAGGGGTTTACAGTTTATTTTTAGAGGTAAATAAGTATTGATAATGTTTAATGAAGATTACACTCACTAAATGTGCATTTACTTCGATAATGGTTGGTAAGTATTTTTGGAAACCTGTGGCATATCTGACTTTCTTCAAAAACGTTGAGATCACTACGTATTGTGATCACTGTTTTAGGATCACTAACTCACCCTACTTTAAACTAAGTTCTTCAACTGCACAAGAAGAGATCTCAGCACAAGTTTGGGTCTTTTCAGTCTGACTATTTTTCAGTTGCTCTTTATCTTGTCCAGCCGAGTTTTATGAAATTTTGGAATAATGAGTACTACGAAGCCTCTTCAAAACTAGTAAGTTCTTGACACTGTGTTGTGTTAAGACTCTCAGGTTTATTGGAGAATATGTGCTGACCAGGAATTTAAAGTTTTAGGCTTTTTTTTCTCTTTCTAATGACTTTTTTATGTGTGAGATACAGCATACATAAAGGTACATTGTTTAAAAAAACCCCACACATAGCCTGTACTATAAATCTTGTTTTCCTATAATTCCAATATTGCCAGCCATGTTCAGTGTGTTGTTTTAGATACTGATGGCATTGTTTCACCTACTGTGTTGGATTTCTGGTAATTAGAATTACATAGTATTGTTGGGAAGCTTACTGCAATCATGTCCTCACTTGCAAATGATGAATGCATATAAACTAAAAATATTTAAATGATACGTAATTGCTAGGTTCTTGACTCAACAATTTAGTTAGCTCTAGGGAGAGGGAATGAAAAAGGAAAAATGTTCATTAGGGCTTAGGGATTCAGCCTGGTGTATTAGAGGGAATTGGATTATTCGGTTTACAGTGTTCTTAACAGATTCAATTTCAGCCAGAGATAATTGAAGTGTCGTCAAAGCTGTGTGCATCACTAAAACATACAGAAAGACATACTCCCATGGGCTCAGTAAAACAATATAGAACAATGTGGAGTAGCTTTTCAGAGATTTAACTGCCATTACGTTGAGCCTGCTTTTAAAGTATATTACAGCAAACTTAGATGAATGCCTTCCTGTGTAGTTCGCAGAGAACGAATGTGTTTAGATTGTTTTCTTTCATTGGTGAAAGAATCTGTTTAACAAATTACTATTATTAAATATAATGCCAAACTTGTGACGTTGCAGCAAAAATTCATCAATCTTTCTGACTGGTATATTCGTAAAATTCTCCCAATTTCTTTCTTAACCTTCCCTATGAAGGCAGATTTGGATTTTGAAACTATTTTTTTAACACCATGAATAATGCCATATGTAAAAATGTAGTTTAGTTACTTATTCATTGCTAGATCAAAATATATGATTATTGAGAAAGATCTGTTACTGAACCCTTCTGCACACCACCTTTGCCTTGGGGATTGTCTGATTTCAGCCTCCTTGCTGCCCCAGTCTCAGCTGTAAATACATTTCTGCACTGGCTGGTGTACTTTGGGGGTGGTCCTTGTCAGCCAGCCACATTCTCATGTGGTGTTGTAACCGATAAACTCCTTTCTTGCTGTAGGACAAAATGGACTTAATCTATTTACTTATCTTTATAGTCTGGAGAACATCTAGGCTAACTTGTAGCATCAAAAGTTGAATGGAAATTCTGTGAGATCAAGATGGAGCTAGGGTACATCAAAGAGTTGATATTTCACGACCATTTATTAGGGTTTCTCTGATGATTGAGGCCTAGCTGACCTAAGTGCAGGAAAAAAACGTTTGTTCTTGACCTGTTCATGCAGGAATCACGAGTTTTGGGAGAGATGCGGACAGAAGAAGGTCTGATAGAAGTGAAACAGAAGTAGTAAAATGTTTAAGTTTTGGAAAAGTCATCTGCTTATTTGGATGCTTGTGTAGCCCCATGAAGTTTCTTTCTAGCGATTTGTCTCCATATATATTGCAAATGTTGGGATTAATTGTGGATTTTTTCCCCATATATTTTATTGGAGTTTATTGAATTTCACATTCTATTGGGTTTGTTTAAAACAAATATAATACAAGTAGTCCTTGTGAAAGTAACGTCAGGTTTTTCTAGTCTTTTGAACTTGCTCCAGAACTTAAATACTTCTTGTCAGTTTTAATGTCCTTATGATTATTTTTTTTTTTCAATCTAACAGATTCTCACTGTATTTGTGTATCATGGACACCAACAGGGTTTTAGTAAAACGTTGAATTTTATTGTTCTTTATCTCTGAATGCAAGGTCATTAATTTATATAGAAACCAGAAAAATATTGCACTTTTTGTAGTGATGCCTACTAAGCCTTTTGACAAAATATCTTATCTTCCATAGAATTGAAATACTTAATCTATTTTATGCATAAAAGATATAAGGAAAACTGTTTGCCAGGGCCACTTCATAGCCATTGTAAAGAAGGTTTTCATAGTGAAACAGATTATTGCTTTTAGATGGCTCTTTAGACTCTGTTCCTGTAGATGGAGAAGGCGGGGGAGGAGGAGCCACTGTGAGCGTTAAACACGGCACCGGCAGCCGAGGAACGCAGTAGGTAGTATCACAGTGCATGCTGCATCTGGGAGTTATTTTACCTTTATCATTGCTTTTTCATAATTATTGAAGTAGGTAAGGCTGCTGTTGCAGAAGCTCTACTGATTGAAATGATCACAGTTAATTCTGTATGAGCTTGACAAGGCAAAGGCAATAAGAAGAGGATTCACAAGATAAAAGTTTGCGCTTTGTGCTGTTTTCAATTCACTGATTTCCAAGCACTTTACCAGGATTAATATTCTAAGCCTCCACACAGTTCCCAGGAGGAAGTTAAGCATTATTCACATTTTAGAGATCGGTAAATGAAATCCAGGGAGGTTATAACCTGTACAAAGTCACACAGAGGCACTAGGCCTCTGGAGAACGAGGGAACAGACACAGAAATTTTTGCATCTTGTTACCTGCTGTTACCGTGTGAGTAAAAGATCACCTGGCAGATACAAAAAACCCCTCTGAGACTCCATAGTTTAAGTCACTTTTAACCCATTTAATGGATTTGTAAGTAAGAAGCAGCAGTTATTTCATGCAGGACTTTAATTCCTGGTGAGCTTTGTCATGTCTGACCTTCAGTAAAGTTGTTTTCTGTGTGGCAGCATGCTCATATTATTGAGTCATATCTACAAAGATAAGACTGTAAATATTGGAGTATCCTGGTTCATTGGCGCTCAGGTGAAATGTCATTTCTTCTGGCGCTTTGCTCTGTAAGAAGCAGTGAGCGAGGAGATCAAAAAAAGCCTTTTTCTACCTCTTCCTATTACAGTTGGTGTGTCTCAGAATTTTAGTTCACTATGGGGGAAAAAAGACTAAAATGATGAAGAAACTAGGATGATTTCAGTTTATTGTAGGATGCATAATAAGATCATAGGGGGCCTACAAGGAAGCTGGGGGGGACTTTTTACAAGGGCCTGTAGTGACAGGACAAGGGGTAACGGGTTTAAATGGAAAGTGGGGAGGTTTAGATTAGATATCAGGAAGAAATTCTTCCTGGAGAGGGTGGGGAGGCACTGGGACAGGTTGCCCAGAGAAGCTGTGGATGCCCCATCCCTGGAAGTGTCCAAGGCCAGGCTGGATGAGGCTGGGAGCAACCTGGTCTAGTGGAAGGTGTCCCTGCCCATGGCAGGGGGGGGCACTGGGTGGGCTTTAAGGTCCCTTCCACCCCAAACCAGTCTGTGATCTGTACCCCCAACTGCTGAATACAGTGGCTGGCATAATCGAGCTGTAGATGTTGGCAACAGGGTTCTTAGTGGCTGTTGTTGTTTATCTGCTTGACATAAATTACCTGTTTTCCTGAACGTATGGGTTTGCTGCGTGCTGACTGTGTAGTTTTCTGGCTGTAGTGCAACAAATCTATTTGTTTATATACGCTTTCCCTGAGATTATGTAGTGATATCCTACTGTGGTATTCATATAGGTGCGCTCTAACTATACTCTTTGTAGTATGTGTTTGAAAAATTTCAGTTATGCATGGAAATGCGTAGAATTATTAATGAACATACTTTTGTTATAACTGTGTGATGCTCTTCAGACATTGATTCATCTGCTAGGAAGATCAAATTACTGTAGCATTATAGTTTTTCCTAGTTTGTAGCAAACCCAAATAAATGGGATAGAAGCCTGAGGTGTTTTGGACAAGGTAGGATCATACTTGGAGAAATAAAAAAAACAGAGATGACCTTTGAAAGTACTCGAATGGAGGAATTAATGTTTTCTTAATATCTCCTCTTTTGTAATTCTTGTTACAGGCTCATTATTCATCAGAAATGTTGTGGCGCTGTGTGGTATTGCTTTCAAAGCTGAAATGTACAGAAGTAGCTGAAATTAAATAATAATACTAATAAAACCTCACTTTGCTCTAGCAAAATGAACCCTTTGCAAATGACATAATACTTCCTTGGTTACCTTTGTGTTGCAGGATGGTTAGCATTTTATTTTCGTAGCTGGAAAGAACAAAAATACCTGCATTAGAACATTTGCCTTGAATATCCATAGGGATTCTTTTTGTACAAAAACTTTTTATTGGTAATTCTGCCTTTAGTTACAATGCAGTGGTCACTGAAGATAGTTTAGCACAGTACTTAGTATTTACATCAGTTAGAACATGAGCTGTCCAACTGACTGTAAAGGAATTATTTATCATGCTTCTCAAACTATTGCCGAATTGGCAAGAAAAAGGAAGGTATGATATTGGGTGAGAAATCAGCTCTTGGAGGAATACTACTGATGCTTAGGTAGTTATGGTGAGTAACACCTTGATGGCGAGGGTTTTGCTAGGGTACGTTGCGTGGTGTCTGCCTGCGGGAGATGGGGGGCGTCTCCCTTGCAGAGACGATGGTCCTGTTTCGGTAGACAAAATTGCAATGTCATTCACATAAAAGGCATTCTGATGCGTAGAAAAACATGTTGTGAGTGAAGTATGCAAAATCCGAAGCAGTGGTTACTGACTCTTGCAGCTTTCAGGCTGATGATAGCCAGGCATGCAGAAGAGCCTCGGAGAGCGCGTAGCCTTAACGTGTCAGTAGTAGCAAATAACGTCAGAGGGCACATTAGCAGTGGGTAGTAGCTCTTTCATGCCGTTTGAGATTGCTGTTTCTGAACTAACACTCAGCCGCGTGTGGTACCCTTTCTCCAGAGCTATATCCGAGCTCAGCTGGAGCTGCTCAGTACTTCTAACAGGGAGGAATCGAGGCATCAGGCTACGCTCAGCTGGCGGGTTACCATGTGCCTATTCTGTGTACAGAGTGATGAAATCACATCCCCTGCCCATGGTAGCACTGCTGTGTTAAGCACCCTGATTAATGAGCTGAGGAGAGTAGACAGTGAAATTTTCAGCTCTCGTGTAAAAATATGTTGTGACTGGTTCTTGTGTTTGTCTTGCGCCAATATTTTATTGTGTGCTTACATTCTTGTGAGTATAGCTTTTTGCATAAATTTTTGTTCCCTATTTTCATCATGACACAAAAGCTACTGTCTGTTCAATTAATTTTGTGTGTTTCAATTAGTGATTATTGATATTTTTTGAGAGAAGTAAGATTAAAAATATTTGCTTTATTCACAAGGTCAGTGATTCATATTTTGAGCTGGCCTCTGACACTACTGCTTCAACTGTACTTTTTCTGGTACTGACTTCTTTTGGCTACTCACTACTAACTTGGGTATTGCACTCAGCCCAATTTTTAGATTATTTGAATTATTATTTTGAATTATTATTATTTGGAATCAAAATGTTACATGCCATGAAATATGCAGTTTTTTCAATGAGCTGTTCAGTCCAGCAGCAGCGGTAGGTGGTGAGTGACACCCATGTGTTATAACTGAGCAGCTGTATTCCAGGTGCCTTCCTTCCGAACTTGTAATACCCTTTTTAAAATATGGGCTCTGATAGAATAGGATTTATTTCAATCATGATGTGGTAAATTTATCCTTGGGGATATCAGGAAGGAGGGCTTCCATCAACAAGTGTCTGCCTTTCTGTCAAGATCTGATTAGTTGTGAAATTACAAGTAGCGTTTTAGACATGGTTACAGTAAAGGTTACAGGCACTCTTTGGATCTGAAATTTCATTTTAGAGCAAAAGGTCCCCAAGGGCTGGTTTAATTTATTTAATTACATTGTACAAGACTTGGGTAATAGTTTTAGATCAAAGTATAAAAACCAACTTCCAGGCGAACGTGTAATATAATTCAAAGTGGTAAATGGCTAAACACTTCAACAGTTTTGCTTCATGTGACAGAATGATACAAGGATATGGATCGCAATGATATAGTATGAGTGTAAGCCTTATATTAAAATCATAAATAATAAACTAGGAAAAGTAACTTGCTTAATTGTAATGGCAGCTTATCTTCCTTGAAAAGATTGTATTACAAAACTGAATTAAATTGGCCTAGGAAGCCCCCGGGCCTTTCTATGCATTTTTTACCCCCCTTGGTAGCTTGGATGGGGAACATGGGCTTTACATCTAGTATTTTCATAAAATAATTCTGTTTCAAAGGGTTCTTTGCCTGTAGTGCAAAAAGAATTATTCAATTAGTTCTAGGTCTTTCCTTATTAGGTGTGTGATGGTGATGGGAGAAACTTCCTTATGCTTTCAAATTCCCCTCACGGAATGATACTTATATTCACTCTTCTCAGTTTCAGTTGAAACCTCCATATCCTTTTTCCTAGACCTGATGTTTTGGATGTTTTTTTCTAGCTATTTTACTACCATGTGTCCAATTGTATTGGGCATCAGTGAGCTGTTTCACTTTTGGGTCTGTGATTAGCAACATGATGAGCATGACTCAAACCCAGCATCCCCAGAGCAAAGCATTAGTTACTCATTTCTCTAAAGTTACACTGTGCAGACAGCCAGAACCAGACAGCATATCTTCAGTTCTAGATCTTTCTCACACTATAATCTTTCTTCTCCAGCTTTTTGGATTTACCCATAAGCAAACTATTTTCAATGTTTTTTTCTGGAAGTAGTAAGCGACTTGGTCTGGGCATGCCATTCTCTGTGTGTTTCCTGTAATCGGTCAACTTTGACTGTCACGCGCAGTGTCATGTCTGATTACTAATACACTTTCAAGGCCAAGGCTCCGCTAATGGTAGTCATTTCAAAAACTTGACAAAGGAGGTGTGTTATGAGGGTGGAGGTTGGTGATAAATCTGAATTGTTGTATCTGGTGTTTGCCAGTCTGACTTTTATCTGAGTTACGGTTTTACATTAAATCTTTTGATCCACAAGTATATGCTACATCCATCAGAAGTTTTTCCAATTTATCATGCATGGTTGTATAGCTTCTTTTTATAATTTAAAAGAAATAGATTGCAATTTCATTGAAGCCTTCCTTTTAAATAAAGGTGCTAGGACACTTTGCCGTCAGGGTTCCTAAAATCAATATGCCTCTGAAATATAGTGCACGTCCCTCTGCTTCATATTTAAAGGACAGTTCTCTTTGTTTCTGTATTGATGTGCTACTTTTTCATGAGTTTCCATCTTGCTTGTTTAGTCTACTTGGCAAGGCAGCAATGTTAGTTTTTGCTCAGCCAAGGTAAAAGTTATGACTCATCTAAGAGTTGTCTTCTTAGTGATATCTCCCACTTCAAATTATTCCACCTAAATGAACTTTTTAATATCCAGTTTCTTGTTCTTGGAACAGAAAGAGGCAGCACACACACAAATTACACTTGGTACTGATAGCTTTTTCTAGAATACTCTTTGATCAATTTCATGAAAAATGTTAAAAATAGAAGGGAGGAGTTGAAAATTGAGGAGTATCACCCAACTTAGTTTTCTCTGTGATAACTGTCAATGCAATACTAGATTTTTTCATATGGATATATTAATTATCACACCAGAAATAATAGTAACTATATAGCTACAGTGGAATTTCTTTATGCTAAAACACAGCTATCTTTTGTGTTGAAGGACAGAGTGAAAAACTATCTGTTCCTGGGGTTCAGAGCTCATCAGACAGTCTTTAAATTATCTTTTAGTTCATTTGGCTATTTGACACTAAAACTGATATGAAAAAGGTTTTTTTGATGATTCTCTATGTTCACTGGATCAAACAATATTCGCTTTGCTTCTTGCACAAGCCAAACAGAGCTGCCTTTGTTTAAATTGTGCAGTGTTGTGGCAAATGATAAAATCTACTGCAGTTTCCAGGTTTACAAAATTCTTGAAACAACATACTAAACCTAAAATGGGAGAGTCTTTGTGTTAAAGTTGTTTGCAGACACGAAGATTTAAATCTGCAGGTGGCTCACTACTTTCAAATCTCTGTATTGAAATAATTCTCTTAAGATGTTTGCCTAGTCTCGCAGTGTTCTTTACCATCAAGGATTTGGTCAATGGTCAAGATTATTATTTGGGCTAAAGTTCCTTTTCATTGTAAAAGATGCATTAACTGGTGGTTAAGTAGTTTTTTCTGTAATACATTTAATTTCCAAATTAAAAACTACGTGTGTGTGGTTGTGTGGTGGTGTGGGTTTGGTTTTTTTTTTTTTTGAGGTGTTATGTGTTTTGTTGTGGGTTTTTTTTGGCTGTTTTTGGCCTTACTAAGTTTTTCTTGAGACTTATTTTTTGGTGGTGTGGGGGATACCTTCAATGTATTTTTTTTTTTTTAACATTTACCACATAAGGCTTTGTGTTCTTTTTTTTCCTGTCTACCATTTGAACTTTAGTGTTCTGAAGGACCTTTTCTCACAAGCCTTATCTCTGCTGTTTCACCTTTCTGGCCCTTTAATAAGCTTCCTTATTCAAGGCAGTTTCCCCTTCTGAAACAAAATAATACTGTAGTAGATTTTCCTATTTTGTTAATAGTTACAGTTCTGGAATCTTGTGTTAAAGTAGATGTTTTTATGGAAGTAACAAAATCCAAACTATGCAAAGAATTTCATGCTTCTATAGTAAACCATTAAAATTCAGGAAATTCCTTGACATGAATTGAAAAGTTTGATTAAAAATAACATTGAGAAGGCTTGAAGCTTGAAAGGAGCTTGTTAGCTCACTATCACTTGTGAACTATTACAGACTGTGTTTAAATGTTAGTAGCAGAACGTTGATTATTTTAAGGATAAAAGTTTTCAGAGAAGCTAATTTGAAGAGCTGTTAAAGCTGATGGTTCAGTTAATAAAATTTAGTTCAATAATTGGATTTGTTTTAAGAATTACCTAGAGACTGGAAAATAATTTGAGTATCATTTGTCTAAGGTGGAAGCCTCAATTTTAATTTTTTGTTAAGTTCCTGAAAATTGGTAGCTGGGTACTACAGAGGGTCCAAATTGCTGCTTCCATTTCATGCAGCCTCAGCAATTGCCCGTTGTGGTTGACTTACTGGCTGGCCAGCCGGGGTGTTGCTACTGGCTGGCCCAGCGGCAAGCAGGACCCCCCCGCTGCATCTCATGATTTCTGTAGCCTGATAAAGCGTCAGTGGGAGGGATTGAGGGTTGAGACAGAGCAAACTGTACATTTGATGGAGAATGAAGCTATGGGGATGTACAGGACCTGGTGTTACGTGTGGGGTGGACTAATGGTACTTGTGGAGTCAGGAATGAAGGGCAAGACTTTGGGGTTATTGGACTTTGAACATGGGAGTGTTTCGCAGACACCAGCATGTCTGTAGATAATTGGACTTTATTAATTCCCTGTCTGACAGAACAATGTGCTTACTTTACAATATTTTTCAGTGTTGTACTTGAGATGCTGGAAGATGTGTTTGTCCCTGTGC
The DNA here is from genome assembly GCF_000690775.1 of Eurypyga helias. Taxonomy (NCBI): domain Eukaryota; kingdom Metazoa; phylum Chordata; class Aves; order Eurypygiformes; family Eurypygidae; genus Eurypyga; species Eurypyga helias. The sequence continues at coordinate 140,349 of NW_010270061.1, read as the reverse complement.
TGTTTTGCTGTCTTTTAATTTATATCAGGATTTTGTGCTTGCTCTAATGAATGAACTCCAGCTGTTGGATTCCATATGGGAAATGAAACCAGCATAGCTCTTCCTGACAACTTGTGCCTGTGCGGTGAAAGCTGAGAATGAATCAGCATGAGAGATCTGGGAATGATAGTCTAAAATAAAACAGATGACTGTCATCTATTATTTGGGTGGTAAGGAGAGATAAGAGGGAGGGAAGTTAGCTTTTCAAGCAGGGTTAAAGAAATGAACTTTTTATATCAGTGCAGTCTGTGGCTCTAATTTGGAAATAATTTACAGTCACTTTGGAAACTCAGTCTTCAAGCGTGGATTTGAAGGTGAAAGGAATGGTCATAGTAGCTTCCAGTGGCTGTGGTAGCTGTGGGGAAAGGGGAAAATAAGTTAAAGGGGAGAAGAAACCAAACAACCTCCCCCCGCCCCAAGTCTGCCTTTAGCTGTCACCATAATTAAAGCAGTTACTGATGGATGTCTCTATACATCATCTGATGGTCTGTAAAGTTTGAAGAAATAAGTAGCAAGTCAAGAAGAACTGTCTTGTAAACCCCTATTTTCTGTTTCATGCATGCTTATTTTTCTCTGATTTTGAAAACATACTACTTCTCACCAGTTTTTTAACCAGAGGCTCCATGAACAGAATGTAGTTGAATTAGTAGACCCTATTTGGATTTTGGCATTTCCATACAAAGTTCTGGGTCTCAGGTTAAAGCGAAGAGAAATTGTGTTGTATATTGTGTGTTTAAGGAGAATTTAAAGACAGAGAATCAAAATTCTGGTGGAAATTTATCATTATGCTCCTCACTAGTCTGGAGTATTTTCAGTATTTCAGCTAATGATCCTTTATGAATACCAGTTTAATTTCTTGATGTCTTTTCATCTCTGCAAGGAGTGCCTCCTTCGGGACAGCCTGCTGCTGATCATTTCATTGTTTACCATCTCCCCACTGATCAAGAGCTAACCAGGTTTCACCCAACGTATTTCCGTCGCTCCCTTCCCATGCCTTTCTTGTGTTAAACGTACGCAGTATCTCCACTGATCTCTTTCTGTGCAGTTAAACTTGAAGGCGCTGGGGTTCTTACCCCTGCCTTGGAGAACACGGGGGTAAGCTGTATCATTTGTTTTACTAGTGGTTTCTTTCAAGCAGTGGCAGCACCACGTACTGTGGACCCTGTTGATAGATGCTGATTTACTTCTTTATGAATTCATGTGTAATTTCAACCCTTGATAACGGATTCATAAGTTGTTCGTTGAGGTATGTAGATGTATCTGTAACTTCTAATCATTGTATCAGTAGGGAGAAGGATGAACTGATTTTCATGCTGTCTTTACGTTTTTCCCTTAAATTGCTTGTTGAGACCAACAAGGGTTCCTGTGGGAGAAATGGTTAACTTTTATGAAATTTATAATCTAGTGACTGGAATGTCTACATTTCAGAGAGAAAAAGTCTATTTGGTAATGAATAGAGAGTGAGTGTTAGGAAGAATGAAAGCACTGACTGTGTTATCTCGTTACATGCACCTTTCTGATGGTGTTGCTACTCCAAATTATTTTGCCTACATACGTTTACTTTTTTTAGGGCATATTTGACTGTGGAAAACTTTTTCTTAGTTTCTCAGATTTTGAGCTGAAATGTTTTATCCAGATCTGTGCTTGAGGGTAAATTTTTTCAACATCTTGAACAAGAACGAATAGTTTAAGGCCTTTGCATAGAGAAAATATATGGCAAAACCACTATTACCATTAAAAATGAGTAACGGCATTGATTGTAGATGAAGTTTGAGTTTGAAATAAAGTATATAGAGATTTCATTCAAACTCATGAAGCTTGTTTTCATCAATGATCCAACACTGTTTATTAGAAGTGTATGATATAATACTTCATAATTCTTACCCCTGATGACACCTTCAGAATAGAAGAGGAGATTGCTCTTTCTGTGTCAGTAGTTGCTGGGGGTATATTTTTTTAGGCCTGTAGGAGGTCTGGTGCCTTCTTTGTCTCTCAGCTCACTCTCAGGAGTGTTTGTTGAGCACTGAAATGCAAAGAGGACATCTGTTCATGGGTGGTCGATGCTCAGTAGCTGGAGCAGGCGCGATTATTTGGTACATCCTGTAGCTGTATTGATGTTAGCTGTTGTCTGAAGGCACTGTGGCATTACAGAAAGCACATTTGAGTTAACTAGATCAGAAGGAAAATGTGGAACCACTGAAGCAGTATTCTTTCACTGAATTAGGAGAAAAAAAGTAATTGTGAATGGTGTTTTCTTAATTCGGATTTTCAAATGATGTGAATAGGAGACTTGAAAAACAAGCTGTAAACCCAGCCATCTTCAGAGGAGTTGAACTCACTTGAGGGAGGAGAAAGGTGATCTGTTCAGGTTTCTATCCTACAGGATACACATCAAGGTGTAACCACAACTTGTCGTATTTCCAGATCATTTGTCAGTAGGTTGGTGCCACAAACTGAGTCCTCCAAGTGAGTTTTGTGAAAGGAAGGGGTTAGGATGTGGCCTCCTGCAGTAGTTTCCATGAAAACAATTGATCTACAATCTACTCATGTGAAAAGTCAACCTAAATTAAAAGAAATTGCTAGTGTGTCTCTCATTTTAAACATCAGTTTTGCCAATATCTTGACCACCTGAGACCGAGAAATACACTGTATTTCTGAGCTTTTGTTGTTCTTCCCCTTTTTGCTTGTTGGGTCTGTTTTATATTTGTTTACTGTAAGAAGATGAGGAACATCTGGTTTTGAGTTCCCAGCAAAGTTTATAATTTCAAAGAATACACAAATGGCTCAATTTCCAGTACTTCCCGAATTTTGTTTTTTGTGCTTCAGTAATGTATTGTTCAGCTTCTCTTTATGAAAAGGTATTTCTCTTATAAATATGGCTGATAAAATCCAAAGAACAGTTTCAGTTTTTCAGGTTTTTTCAGTTCTCTTGAGAGAATTTAGAGCTCTCAAAATCTCTCGTACAATTTAAAATAAATTATTACCTTGGAAGTCCACAGATTCCATCCATTTTGGCTTCCAAACAGTATATTGCTGCCAGAATAGAATTAATTAATATTTCCTTTGAACCTTGGTGTGCACTAGAAGCACTCATTAGAAGTAAAAGGCTGGAAGTTGTGCGGTAGCTGCCATGGATTTTGTAGTCTCTTTCTCTCTAGTATATTGATATCTGTTTTTAAGGCTCAAAACCCCTTGTTACTGATGCAGATATTCTTGTGACATGTGAACGGCTCTTATCAGACAGTGATTTGCAGTGAACAGTTGTAGTAAACCAAGACATTGGCCAAGACCTTTAAGAAGTTAGTATGGAGACTGGCTTTCAAGAGGGAAACCTCAGGTCAGAATTTCACAGCAGTTTCTGAGTTTTGTGAACTTGATACAAAAACATTTTCACTGAATAGTGTTTATTGCTGCTTCCCAAGGTTATGTCAACACAGCAAGTCGATTCCTTCACTGTTTTGCCTTGTTTTAAAGAAAACCAGCCTTTTTCCCAGGAATGACTCTTTCAAGACTTTCAACTTGCAGTGAAAAATAGGATTAATTACCTTGGAACAAAGACGTATGTCATTAGTCATTAAATGTGTGGCGTTCTGCTTTTATTCTGGTTACTTCTGACTCACATTCTGTTCCTCTGTGTAATTTGTATTTGTTTTCTTTTTCTTTTTTTTTTTTTTTTTTTTAATACTGGGCATTCTGATGGGAATTCAGGAAAGCTGAAATTTCTTTTGTTTTTCGGAGCAATTCCAGGGTGCTCAGTGGAAACTGCACGGTGCTAAAATCAAATAAACATTGTGTTTTGTACATTTAAGAAATACTGTGCGCACAAAATAAACAAGACATTTATTATAATCTATGTTGGCTATTTTTTCTCTGCCAACTATGAAGGCAAAACAGCAAGGTAAAGGTCCCTCATCCATAGATTTAATCTTTCTCCAGTTCAAAGCTTTGTAAGTAAAAGCAACCATCTGTACAGGACAGCTGTTGAAATCCCTCTCTTGCAAGCATTGTATTGGTGCCAAAGTGGAGCTTCTTGCCCTGATATCATTGTGCCCTCATTAAAAATAAGCAGCCCAAACCCATTCTATGTTATCCTTGAAATCCATTACATGATACGGTAATTCCTGTTAGAACAATAGTCTTCCTTAACTGTTCTTAATGTAGAGCCTCAATGCATAGTGTTTGTTGCCTTTTCAATCAGAGTATGTTTCATAAGGAGCTGAGCTTTTTTTTTACATTTAAATAATTTTGTGAATAAGTCAGATAACCATCCATTTGTTCTGTCTGACACAATTCAAGTGATTTTTTTTTTTTTGTCTCTGTAATATATTTGTTTTCTCTGTATAAATTTTAGTCTGGAAAAGAAGAAATCTAAGAAATTAAAATAGAAAAAAAAAACCATGCACAAGGGCACATATTTTCATGAAAGAATGGGCTTTCACTAAGTATGTGCAAAAACCCTTGTGCAAGTATTATCAGAGAACAAAAATGGATCATGAACAATGTATAACAGCAAAGAATTGTTTCTAATATATTTGGCTGTTATTAATTTCAAAGGGACAAGAATAAGGTTCAGATACATTTAAGAATTTTTAATGGATTTTTCTTTCAGTTGCTTAATAATGCAGATGGTTTTTAAATACCAAAGGGCAGGGGGGTGGGGGGGAAGCGGGGAAACTAGGACTATACATTTGATTTTCTCTTTTACAATGCTTTTCTTATGTCCTTTTCTGTAGTATACTTGCCTTCTCAAGTATCTGTCTTTGAAATCAATTTTGGATGTCAGGAAAAAAGTTAAAGATGTTGGCATAGTTGTCACAGATCAGAGTAGGTTGTCTCATTAAACTGAGCAAAGAGAGAGTGCAAATCACCTTTAATTTTCAGATTCGTTGGTCTTTAACGTTAAACTCAATGTGATTGATGCCTTGCAGTGTAATATGTGTTAATATTTACTGAAACATCTTTTAAATATTTGAAGGTGTATTTCTGTGTCTGCCTGGTATAAATGATTTTGGTTTCTTGTGTTCTCCTTTCTTGGCTGATGGCCTCTAAAAGTGAACTTTCAGAACAAATGTAGAATAAGTCAGGCATGACCCTGTTGTGTTGATAATATCAACTTGACAAATGTATTCTGAATTTTGCCTCCAGCCATTAATATGGAAAGCGAAGTCGGAAGTGTTTTATGGGAATTTTTTTTTTATTGCTTGTATCAGCAAGTATTGTACTGATTTTTGTCAGAGGAAAACATAATTTTTATAAAGCATTTGCCCTATTGACTCCCAACTAGAACAATATATTTTAATCCATCATCATGTTATTTTTACTGCTTCATTGTTTTATTTGCCGTTATTACTCTTCTGTTTACTTCTAAGCTGGTACAAACTAAAGGCCAAAAGTCTAAACTAAGTAAATACTACGTTAATGCTAATTTAGGCTGACTGTTTATTAATAGAACTTGTTTTCCATATATAGTGAAGAGAACTAACAGAGGTTGCTGTTGAACTTTACATACACAGTGTTCATGATTTGGTTGCATACACAGAGGAGAAGGTCAACTCTGGTCATGCTTTTTTGTCACATACATTATTTTTATTAATTTTGTTTATTTACTTTTATAATAAATTGTATTCGAGACATTGTAAATATTAAGTAGAAGCATGGAAGTCATCAGCTTTTGTCAGCTTTGCAAGAAGCGTGGTAGAAAAGTGTTTTATGTAATTTAACGTATGTTACCTTAATTTAGAAACTATCTTTTTTGTTGTGAGGCTGTTGGATTGGCCTTTGTCCAACAAATGTTTCCTGTAACCATGGAACATGTTCATTTAATGTGTTTTCACATTAAAATGATGTTAAAATAAGTACCTGCAGAGTATTGCTAAACAAAACCAACTAATTTGGTCTTTAATGAGCCAGTAATAGTGTCCTTGCCTTTCACTCTATTTACTTGTAAGTCAGGTGGGGTTTCTGGGTGAGCATGTATGTCAGAAGATCTTCTCCTAAGTAAGGCTTATAAAATCTATGCTAGTAAAAGATAACTTTCATAAACTACATCACTGAACGTTCTGATTCTGAAAATTATAAGAATAGGAGTTTTTCTGTGATTAGCCCATTAAAATAACTGTAGGGTATTTGGAATCTACCACAGAAAGGTAAACCATATTTGTGCCAAACTGTTCTCTTATTTTGTGCAATTCGGGTGTTGATTCTTTTAAGAATGAGAACAGCTACATTACGTGCACTTTTTCCTTCTCTTCTTCACACCACAACGGGAAGTCCAAGAATGGAAGTGCCTGGCAGACTGCCCCTGACTTTGCTCGCTGGGATGGCTTTAACGCCGCTGTGCCAGCGTGTGCGTTCCGCCCCGCAGTTGGGACTGGCAAAACGGGGTTTGTTTGCAGTAAGGTGTCAGAGCATTGCTAAAGGGTTCCAACTATGTTCTGGTTCAGTGACCTTCTCCCAAATAGTTAATCTATAAAAAGCTGTGTTTTGTCTGTTAAGCAAATAGGTACAGGCTTTCCTTTCTTTTGTAAATCCCTTTTTGATAGTTAAGAAACCATTTTCCGGGTGTTCCTAGACAACTCTGTTTCTGTAATTTGTACAGGGTTTTTCTGTTGTTAGAATTGGGATGTTTTCATATGCGCTTGAGATAAATGAAGTGTTTAGGTTGGAAAATCAGGAAAGTTACACTGGTATTTTTTATAAATATGTCAGGAATTAGGGAGTCAGAAGAGGGAGAGCAGTAAGTATTATTTGTGAATCTTAAACCTCAAACAGCCCCGGCTGTTTTCCAGCTGGGTTGGCATCAAGTGTCTAGTGAAAGGTGAAGCTAACTTTGATGATGTAGTCTCACCCGTCACTTTCCTAAACAAGTTAGCACTCATGTTAGACAAAGAACTGCTCTTTGTTTAAAAATAACTTGAAGTTGCCAGTCCTTTCAAAGAATGTAATTATTTTCTCTGGGGAAAAAAGAATAACATGCCTTATCTACTCAAGGAAAGCATTTAGGATGCCCTTTCCTGCTTTCTTTGTCCTGCATTAATCTGCTTCTTTTAGGAACAACGTTTCTGCTATCAACATTTTTCTCTGGTGGAGCCTGGTGAAAATAACCTCAGTCTGTATTGTCCTGTGATGCACTCCCGGTAAATATGTGTAATACATCAACTATATTTCTCCTTTTCTCCCATGGAGTTTAATAAAGGAAATTATTTTGATTAATAGCTTTTAGATTTAACCAACAACACCATTTTGGGTTATACATCCATCTGGTCCAGTTTCTAAATTGTCAGTTTGATGATGTATGTGGATGTATACAGCAGAAACAGATGACTGGAGGGACTTGTGAAATCCTGCAGAGAATTAATTCGGCAGATTGTTTCCCCCAGTGAGCAACCTTATAGAATTTGTAATCCTGCCCAGGGCTTACCTTTTACAGGGTACAGGAGTTCTGGTGAATCGAGGCCCATACTCCTTTAGAATATACATCTTCATTATTGTCAGGTTGCCGAGGTTCCAAGCGAAGAGTAGAGGTTTTCTCTTCATTTGTTTAATGCTGCTAAGCAGGATCTAGCAAGACTGTATTGTTTGGTTAGGCTCCAGCAGAAATGATCAGGTGCTCCTGAGTTGGATTGCACATGAGTAGGATTATGCTAGAGTGTACTAGGTGTAACATGTAGGAGTGTGGTGGTTGCCTTCTCCTTTGACAACTTGTACCAGTGACAAGGGACTAAGCTGTATGCTGTATTTCTGCAAGTAAGTGTTCTGTGTTATATCTCTTGGCCAGGCACCCAGGGACTCTTCATGTCTTCTGACTCCGTTTCAAGTTGGACAGAGAAGTTACATGTGCCAAATTCCCGCATTTTCCTTGGACGATATTTTCTTGTCTCTTACAGGTGGCTGAAGGCATGCACAAAATTTTACCAAGCTTTACTTAAAGCAGTTGATCCACTTTCGCTTTTATAGCCATGCTGCTTTTAACCATTTAGAAGGATGTTTTTTATGAAGGGAAGCCTTTTATCTGATTGTTTGAGACAAAATACTCAGCCTTTGAAGGCAATCTTCTGACTTTTCATACATTAATTAGCAGTCTCATTAAAGGTATTACTGGCCTCCAATACATGCCTTAGCTAGTAGATAAAGTGTTCTCTTTTTTTGCTTTAAAAATTTTGGTTCAGTAGAATGTCGTATTTTTCAAACCACATTTGAGGGAAAGTTTATAAATGGTCTTTTTTTCTTTAACTTAAACTCACTACTCATTTTGTTAGTTATTTCAAACATGCTAACACGACTAGTCGGTGGTGGTCATTACTTGTTGCTTCTCATGGCTCTTGTCCAGAGTAATAGAGCTAATGGAGTAGAGCCTACTTGTGCTTGACTTACTGTTGTGGTGATAGCACTCAGAGGGGTCTATTTTCTAGTCAGGTGAGTTGTACTAAAATATAACAATGACATTAATTACTTCCAAAGAATAACACTTCTTTAAGTTGTTATTTCCAGAGCAATAGCTTTCAGTTCTCTGGAATTTCCGAATTTTAACATACTTCATGTCTTCTTCACAAATGGCACAAATAAATAACTAATATGAGTAACACTGTGAGCTCTATATCCCTTCAAGATGTTCAGATGCATTTGTAATAGATCTTAGAATGATTTTTAACTGATTCTTTTATTACAGTTCATAGTGCAGTGAATGCAATCTTTGAAGTCAGTTTATGATCAAAAGTTTACTTGTACATCCTTCAAAATTTTAGGCACATCAACTGTAGCATGCTTGCAGATAGTAAAATAATTAGCAACTATGCTTTGGGTTTTTTTTTTATCACCTTGTAGCATGTTTAGATAGAGATACTGTGTGCTGAATGTAGGGATACGGTATTTCAGTAAAAATATACTTAATGTTTTGGAGGTGCAGTTCGTTGTTCCTGCATCCTATAGAACGTGCAGAGTTAAAACCATAGTTCTGTACGTGGAGCAATCTTCTCCGGATGGCTTCAGGCCTTGGCATGCAAAGCAAGCAAGCAAACAAACAAAAAACCCCCAAAACCACACCAAGAAGAAAACCTCACAAACCTTAATAAAGTTATGACATTACTTTCAAAACACTATTTAAGTTCCTTTTCTGCCTAACTGGGGTTTAACCCTGTCTGACTTACAAATAAATCTTATTTTTCTTTTACATATCCTTTTGATGTATGTCATCCATCAATGTTAGCAAGAACAGTAAATGCATTGATCTATTGCTACACTTGGCAAGTTAAATAACACTTTATGTAAGAAGTATTGATTTAGAAAATCCAGTACATGTAATTAACATTACAACTGTCAAAAGTTGAAAACAGTATTAACTTGCTGCTTATTTATAACCCAAAGAAAATGAAATAAAATATCCAGATTAATAAACTAACTCCTTTTTTTGCTGTCAGATATGTCAAGCTAAGTTATGTTTTCAAGAACAGTGATATGTTTCTTCCAATTCTGACAAGAAGAAATTAGGTGTTTCGTCAATGTTGTTGAAAATAATTCTGTAGTCTCTAGATAGGCGTTTTGTCTCTGAGGTGGTAAAAGATTTCGGCTTGGATAGTTCTGAAAGGGTTCAGTGTAAGAGAGAAATTAGTGACGATGCTGGGGAAAATTAAGGTAGCCAGTTTATGTCGGATTTTCAAAGAGCCTTTGATCTGGCCCTTAATTAGTGCCTGCTCTTCTGCGTGAGAGTGTGTGAAGGTGTATCTCCCTCTTTGCAGGTACAGCGTATTATCCAGTTGTCTACGCAAATTAGGCAATGAGATGTTTTGAGAGCTCTGCAAGGATCACTTTGTGCTTCTGACTCAAGCACTGATCAGGTGCCTGATCCAGCATTTGCTTAAGATGATGGGAATATTTCAATTGAGTTCTGTGAACTTTGCACTGTGCTTTGATTGCAGTTTTGTCCTAATTCAGCATCACATAAGGGTATGAGCAATCCTGTCTCTGTTCAGTATAGTGTATGATGGTGTGCTAACCCCCTTTCAGTTCGGTAGCACTATTGAGATCCTGAGAACTCAGTTTGTTGAGGCAGGCCTTCTCCAATTTATAAACCTATTTACATTTTCCAAGTTTAAAGGTCCAAAAAAAAAGAAAATTGAAAGTTACATGTAAACACAGTAACAATAGCAGTAAGGAGTGGGCATTGTTTTTAACAAAGGTTTGTGCATGAATCATTTCCCCTTCATCAAAAGAGATGTGTGTTTATATCTTCCGTGGATTATTCATAGCTGCTTTGCTATTTAGAAATAATTCTCTCCTTGAAATAATAAATAGGTGGCCTTACATGGCTTTCAAGTCTGGCAGTGTATTTGCTGTGCCATTGTTTCTTCCTGCTGCACTTGTATTTCTGTTCTGGTACTTCCAGCCACTCGTCAGCTGTTTACCTTTTTAATTTATTTACCTTCTCCAAAATAATCACCTGAGAAGGCCTCTTATACCGAAGATAAACTTGTGGAAAGCACATTTATGGTTTTATCGTTTCAGCTCTGTTACATGTTCCGTAGGATTTCATCCTGGCATCAGCTTGAATGTTTAGTGGATATATATTGATGGATAGATATCACTGTGATGAGACTGGCCTTATAGTATTTGGAGATTGTAGAATATGTAGTAGCATCAGTAGCTTCCTTTGCACTCAGAATACTGAAGGAAACCCTGCTATACTTGGGTTCTCTTTCCGTGAAGGCAGTTTTGCCTTCTACCTGCTGTATGCCAAGATTTAAGCAGTAACTGTTTATTTCCTTGAGAGCTTTGCAAGTCCCTGTAACCATCACTAGATATGAAGAGAATATAGAAAGCATGGAGGTTATGCTTCGATACCCAGTTCAGCCCAGAGAGTTTGTAGATTTCTTTGGAGGTTTTATTTTAGTTGTGATAGTTAATGGGTTCTCTTTTATTTGCCCATTTTGTACATTATTGTGCCTTTTTCTCTCTGTTCATTTATTACTTCCCTTAAGATAGCTTCATTAATATTTCAAAAAATAAGTCTGCAGCCTTTTTCGAGGGTGAACTACACTAAACATAAGAACATCTAACTTACTGATTTTTAATCTTGCAGATTAAAAATATTCTGTGGTTTCATGAAATTATGAATTGTGATTGCCTTCTGATCTACAACAAACCAATCTTTTTTCACCCTGACTCAACTGAAGTATTGGAGGTCAGAAAGTGAAACTAAAACATGAGGTGTAGAAATTAAATGGGAAAAAGAAACCTTAGTGGGATTTAAGGTTAATACATCAGGAGCTGCTTGAGGCTCAGTTAAAATGATATCAGCTCATTTTATTCCCTTCCTTGGCTGGCCTGCTGAAGAAATCAATTTTAAGAAAAGAATGATAGAATTGCATGTGTGAAAATCTTTCTCAGTGTATTTGGGGATAACCAAGAGAGTTTAATGTTGAATTTTAAATGGAGTGATGTTACTGACCACTGTCTATTTTTCTGTCAGAATCCAGGTCCTTTAAAAACTCCTTTTTACTTGTGCTTCTGTGGGCCCTTCTCCGTTCAGTTTTTTTGAGTGTTTCTAATAAAACTCAAGAAATTTTATGTCAAAAATGAATTCTTGTTCAAGAAGTGATCCTGTAGTGATTGTGAGTATAGCCTTTAAATAGGTGACAGTGTTATGGAGTAGATTTTAGGAATGCAAAGAATAAGTTAAGGACTTGTAAGCAACTGATGATTTCTGTCGTTAAAAAGCTGCTCTAGATTTTTTCTGTTTGATTATCTCAGCGTAACATGCAAACACAGTTTTGTGGTTCATCTAAAGCTGTTTGTAGGGAGAAATGGAAGAAGAGAAAGAGAGAAAACAGGAAACGTTGCTGCCTTAAAACAAGGTAGAAAGGTTGGAAATCCTGAAACAGGTTTTCTTGTAGCAAGTCATTTTGTAGTGCCTATCTTAGAATTGTAGAAGTTTGTAAGGGAAGGAACTGTGATGTTTGTTCTTTTAAACAATACAATGTATTAGTCAAGATTTGGGAAAAACATTTGATCTGTTTGCATCAAGTAATGAGGAGTGAAATGGAATCTGCAGTGCCATTTAGGTAATTCTAAAATAGAGGAGTGATGCTTCAATTAAAAGAAAAAAAAAAGAATTTTTAATTAAATCTTCTTAAATATGTGGCCAACACTCATTGTTGCTACTTGGGACTCCCGATTCTATTGAATTGTTGAAATCTAATCATAACTATAGGTAACTACAGAATGCTTAGTTTTCCTCTTGGAGCAGCCTGCAACAGATATGCAATCTTGAGTTCAATATTTCTTCCATCCAAATCAAATATATGATTGGCAACTACCCAATAACTAACTTGCCAGTTAGTTATTTGACCTATTCAAGGCGAAAAAAGTTACCTCTTGTCTCCCAGTGACTGTTCTTTTAAAAGAAATAAATGTCACTTATTCTAGAAATATGTAGGTTTCTTCACAGAACTTGCAGAGTCCTAAAACAATTTAATTCCATCCCCTTTTAAACCTTTAAAAGCACTATCCATCAACCTCAGCTGAATCTGTATTTGCATTTAGAGATTATAGTAGAGGTATCCAACAAGCAGGTTATCTTTCGTATCTATAGGAGGACAAAAATGAGTAGTGTGGCCTCATTTACTTGACTTATGAAATTGAGGAGGAAAGACTGATTTAAATACAGTTGCTTTAGTATTATTCCAATATAAAATCAGATATTGTCTTTGATAAAAGTTCAGGAAATCCACTTTAAGGGAATGCTTTATACCATTGTGTGAAAATTCTTAACTACGGCAGTATATTTGAAAAATAACCTGAGATTTTAATGAAATATTCACTATGATGCATCAGTCCTTTCAAATCCAGGCTTAGAATGAGGTAGTAAAATACAATTTAAATTTAATTGTTGTACTTGGTGATTTATGTCACACTTCTAACCAAGAAAATTTGAATCTCAAATATCCAATATTTTGGATAGAATAGCCTTCCTGCAAATCAATACAGTTAAAGTGACTGAATGCTCTAATGTATGTTTGACACTGTTGACAGTTTATGAATAGATCATATACTAACTTTCACAGCATCTCACCAATGTGTTTTAAAGGTTTGAATTCAAAAGATTGATTCAAATATATCTGAGTTCAATCTGACTTCCTGGTATGTTTCCCAAGATTTACTATGTAATAATTCCAAATTCTTATGCCATATAAGCTATTGAAGTTCGTTTCCCCAGGAGAATACAACTTGCATCCAGAGTTAGCACGTGTATGCATGCGTATCAGGAACCGAGATAATAAGATTAAAAGGTCCTTTGAAAAGGAAAAAGAGAAAAATCTTTTTCATGTCCAAGTTGGGGGTAAGAATATGGTCCAGATTCCCGTGAAGGTTGCAGTTATCAGCTGTCAGTTGGTAGAGAGCAGCTCGTACTCCACTGTTCGTGCTCTGGGGCATGAGCTTGTGAACGTCACAGCTGAACTTCAGTCTCTTCTTGCTGGGATTCTGCTGTCCACAGTTAGACCTACTTGCTTTGGGTTACTGAAAAGATTCTTCCTGACCTGAGCTAGGGTTTCCTGACTCTAGCTTCCTTTTTAATTTAACGATGCTTTGGTATGATGCAGTCAATCCTCTGGACCGATCATTTAAAACACTCTTTATGGCAGATATTAACCTACCTGAAGATGGCTCACGTCCCCTTGCCTTGCAAACAGTGAGAGCATAAGCATTTCTATAGTGTTGCTCTTCTCTGGGCTGATAGTTCAAACTCTGTATGTAATTTATTTATCTAGTCTCATTTTCCTGGAAAATTCCTCAGCTATATTCTATTCTTTATTTTCCTGTGTCAGCTGATTGTGGCTTTAGATATGCATATGAACAAAGGAGGGTGCGCATCATGCTTTGCTAGGGACTAATAAGCTAAAATCAAGATAGGTTTGTTTTTTAAACAAACCATTTGTATTTTTGTTTGGGTTTATTGAAAGATTTATCTCATTCAAAAATTTATTTTCAATAGCTTATCTGTTGCATGAACTGGGCAATGGAAAGACAGCTGCTCAGTGATATTTGTTAGTGATTGAGCTGTGTTTGCTCTGTCTTGCTGATTTATGAACAGGTTAAACTACTCCTAATATTCAATATTGGCTCGGCTAAGAATGACTTAAAAGTAGAGATACAGAACAAAGACAAATAGCAGCGGCAGTGGGGATCTCTTAACCTGCTCCCTGCGCTCACTATGCTATTCTTCCTCCAAGTATGTTCAGGACTACAGTAACTGATTTTTCTCTAGATGTGAGCATGTGATTTTACCTGTAACTGTTGGTATCTGACATTTCTGGAGAAAAAAAACGCTGAGATTTTTAGCAGGGTAATTGCAAGTGTGTTTCACTGGTGAAGGTGATGTGGTACTTCTCTGGAGTATGGTAACTTTCCTTTTCTCAGTAGGACAGAAGTGTTCAAGATCAAATTGCATCTTTAATTAAAATATATGAATTCCTGAGGGATAGGACTACAAGACTGCTTTCAAGATCTTGTAGCACCCTGCACTAACTGGAAGATCTATTTAATCTGACTTTGATTTATGTATGTTACCAATGTAAGCTGTTAGAGGGCTAAAAATCCTTAGCCAAACTTTGTTGATGTGTTTGAGGGTATGTTTGAGGTCCCTGTGATGGTACTCTCCTCTGTTTCTGAAGTCATGTTCACTCACGCTGTCCTAAGGAGATTAGGTTCCTGTGATTAACTAATGAGTAGGAACTCTTGGAGGTTTTGTTTTTATTCCATTCAATACAAAGCTGTACAGTCAGACTGCCTTCTCTAAACAGACTGTATTTGTAAGTTCATGCCTGAACATGATTTTCAGGGAGACTTGAGTATGAGCGAGCTTTCAGCTTTTCTGTGATGCGTCTCGGCTGCTGGTGCTGGGGAGAAGCTCAACGTAGATAGCAATTGCGTACAGCACCGTTTTTTGTATTTAAATGTCAGCAGTAATCCAAACAAAAGTGTACGGGTGTTGTTGAATTAGGTCCTGAAACTGTATTTTGAGTTAAAATCCATCTAAGCTTCGCATGTACCAAAGAAAGAAAATAGATGGGCTAACCTGGCAGTGTAATGAACTCTCGCAATTTAATGATGCAGAAAAGCAAGGCAGACATGTTTTGGAGGAAATTTCCAGCTAATTTTTGCATATTCAATCCTATTTTATCTTGAGATTTACATAAAAATAAATCTGACCATCCTTTTAAGGGTACTAGTCAGGATGTTAGCGAGTTTGGTAAGCTCACTTAATGAAAATTTGTAGAAGAGGTATATAAGTGCCAACAGGATGGCACCTTATCCTTTCACTCCTCCTTGCAACTCAGTTAATTTTATTATAATTTTTATTTTTATATCAGCATAGATGAAGAGCCAGAGAGTCTGGAAGTATGAACACATTTAGCATTTAGAAGGAAGCAACAGTGTATAAAATAAAGGCATTTTTTTCCCTCTTGTGGGCAGAGATCTGTTTTAGCTAGGAATATTAATCTCAGTATTTTATTATTCCTGTTTCTAGGACTCAGGTAGGCTTTTAATTAGCTTTTTACTCTGTCCTACAAGAGAATACAATGGAGATGCTTACATGGCTTCTAAACCCTTGGCTGGCCAAGGTTAACCTTATGGTGAGCCCTTCCGTTATTTGATTAATAAAAGTATCTTATACCTACTAAAAGACCCCCTTCCAGCCCTTAGCCAGCCCCTCCTCTCCTACGGTTGTCTTTGAGATGGCTCTAATTTTTCCCACCAATTTTCCTATTTCCCTGGATGCTCTGTAACAGCCAAACTTGCCCTTGTAAGCCCAGTTTAGAATTCTGCTTTTCATTACAGCGTAAAGCTGTAAAGCTTGGGGTGCAGCACAGTTTTGATCCTGTGTCTGAGGTGTGAGCAGCACTGTGCCGCAGAAATGCCAGAGGCATCAAAGCCTTACCGCTACCTCTCCTCATGGAATCTTTGCTCAGCATTTTATTTTCATTTCTGCTTTCAGTGAATACTTAGTGAGCTCTGATTACATAATTGAATTTGATAAACTGATGGTGTGTGATTGATGAGGAAGTCAGGAATAAAAGATTAGAAGATAAAATTACTTCAAGGGTTTAAGTAAATCTTCCAGAGAGTTGGGGTAATTTATAAAGCATGCTATATTCTTTATAAAAATATTCCTGTAGGTCTATTACATTTTAGCTTCTACCAGAATTGGATTGAGTTTTGAGAAGCATTTTCGTGTAATACCAGCTTGGTTGTGATACTTTAAATGGGAGACAGCTCTGAGTGGGTTGCAGCATCTCTGGGTTTGGAACATTTGAGTAGGAAATGTAGGGCTGAATGGCAGACTTGTGGGCAGCAGTCTGTCTTTCAAATAATTTTTTTCTTGAAAAGACATGTTAGAAGGAGTAAGTGGAAAATTCAGAGTGAAATAATGAAGGAGGTTATACTGCTTGAGTTTTTAAATCACTGAAAAACAAGATCAACAAATAACTGGTGTTGAGGTTTATAGTGCAGATACCACTTTCATTGTAAACTCCCTGAATGGCTCAACTTGTTCCAGGAAGGAATAGTTTCACAAGCTTATTTCATGACCCTTTATATACTCTCAGGTAAAGTAATTGTTTTCAGGGGGCTCAGAACTAATCATTTAAATTTACCAGTTGGACTCTGTTGCAACCCTTTCCCCAAAACACCAGCACAACTCCCTGCCGCTGTCTTTTCATCCCCAGAGGAAGGCTGACCCCCTTAATCTTGCAAGGGTAGACTGCCTGTCTCATAAGTCCTTTGGGAGACTCCCCAGAGCACATGTGCAAGCTCTGAATGGATTTAACATTTTCTCACTTGTTAAGAAATATCTTTGTAAAAATTTGCTTTTTGGTTTGGGCAAAATAACCGTTTTTATGCTCATGTCATCTAACTCGGATTTAAACTTTTCTCTATAAAGGTGTAAAATATTGGTTGATTTTACTAGTTAGGAGAAAACAGGAATTGAGATAATACTTCTTCACAGTACTTGTGGTTATTAAAAAATAAAGATTTACAGGCTATAATCTCAGTCATAGAGTGAAGTGCCAAGAACATCTTTGGTTTGCCTGGGACTATCTGCTAGTTGGGAACTGTTCCTGTTTCCTCATATTCTGAATTGTCATGGTTTCCTGTATATCCAGTTTAAAGAAAATATTAATGAGCTGCACTGGCCATTGAAGTGATTTGTTTGTAAAACAGTTGTTTAAAATGCTGCAAATCAGAAACCGCCCTTACCTCAAAATACATTTTTTTAATTCAGTTTGTTAGGTCAGACTTTGTGTAATAGTTTATAAGTGTTGCTGTAAGATGATGGGTTTTTTTTCCCTGCAGAAATCTGTGTCTTTCTGAAGTTAAATCCTAAGAACTAGGGAGTTGATTTGTCAATACAAAGCATCAAATGTGTATGCAGCTGATGTTCAATGTTACAGCCAACTGCAGCAAACAATTTGGCACCAGTCAACCTCTGACTCCTTGACCACTCTCAGCTGAAGCGTGGCCACCACCCTGGGCCGGTGTGATTTGGCTGATAATGGGTCAGGCTGCGTGTGGTTGGTTAAGTAAGAAAAGAGAGGTTGACATGGCCAGGCGGTGCTGCATACCCACTGCCTTGCCAACCTTGGGTGGAACACCATGAAAGCCACTGCCACCCCTTGCCTTCAGCTCCTCCTTCCCTAAAGTGTGTGGTTGCTGTCTTGTGACTATCAACTATTAAAGGTTGTAGTATGTGACCTGTGGATTCAAAGATTTCAGTCAGCCTTGAATAGTACATGTGGTCACTTCTCCATAAACTGTGAAAGATAGCTTAAACTCCTTAAAGAGCAAGTGTAAAAATACCTGAACTTAATCTAAAATACATTTAAAAAGAAGGATTAGCAATTTAGCTGAATGGTTAGTTGCACAGGGACAACATTTGTGTATTTTTTTCAAATTTTATACATCAAATACAGACACACTCTGGACTCCTAAAAAGCAGAGTGTAGTAATGTCTACCCATTAAGTATTATTCCATATTGTGTATTACATCTCTGACCTTCAGTGTGACTTGTGTATTTTATGTATATGCATAAACAAGTTAATTTTCATTATAGAAGGGATCTGTAAACTCCTAAGATTAAGTCTGTAGGTCCTGCATGGTTGCAATTAGAAATTTGGTGTGTAAAGTGTGAAAACCTTCATCTTCCAGAAGTGACAAGGGGGGAGTCTCCAACCAATGTAGACTTGTAATAAATCTGTGTTTGAGTGGAGCTTTGGCAATTTACCAGTTGAGAATTTTGCTGCTTGGGGTATTTTGAGCATTTGTGATCCACGGGAGAACAAGAGTTTGAGACTATGTGTGACCCTTGAACATTATTGAAGTACCCTAATTCAAAATCTGTTAGTGGTTTCAGGTTATGTAATTTAACACATTTTTGCTTGGCAATAACATTGAAAAACACATTAATCTTGCGATTTTGTGAGTTGTTTTTTTTCTAAACTCTTTTTTTCTATCAAAATTCTTCATTTGCCCTGAGACTTCTCCTGCTGTGATAATCATTTCTATCCAAGATTACTCTTCTGGTTTCTATTCAAGAAACCAAAAAAAAAAAGCTTCAAGTGGATTTAATCCTCACAGAGGAGAGGAATAAAAAAAGCCAGTAGGGCTGTTCACTGCCTGCCACAGTAGACAATGCTGAAATTCTCATATGTATAAACAGTAAACATGGACAAAAGCTTGTCTGAGTGCGCACTTCTCTTCTAAATAAGTACCAAGGATGAAGGTTATCAAGATGTTGAGAATTCTGCCTCTAAAGATAAAGCTTAGTTATGAATAGAACAGCCTTAACTGTGGAATCATGTTGTGTCTTGTTTTATGTTGGCCA
This sequence comes from Eurypyga helias, assembly GCF_000690775.1. NCBI lineage: Eukaryota > Metazoa > Chordata > Aves > Eurypygiformes > Eurypygidae > Eurypyga > Eurypyga helias. The sequence goes on along the minus strand of NW_010270061.1, from coordinate 121,432 downwards.
TTTTGGGAAGAAATGAGCTAAATACTGGTGGCTTATATGAAACTCACTTAAATAGCTTACAAACCCATTATCTGTCTCTCTCTATTTCAGATGATGTTGCACCATACTTCAAGACTGAACCAGGCTTGCCCCAGATACACTTGGAAGGAAATCGGCTCGTACTTACGTGCCTTGCAGAAGGCAGCTGGCCCTTGGAATTTAAGTGGTTACACAATGACAGTGAAATAACTGCCTACTCCAGTGAATATAAGTAAGTAAAAGCTATATAATACCTTTCTCTAAGTGGAATTGCAAAAAACCTCCAAACAAACACCCCTGCCAAAACCCCAATACCTCAAACCTTTTTTAAACAAACACCTCAAACCAGTGTGTTTTGATCATGACAGAAGACAGATTCTGTGAAGGAGTAAGATCTCTACGAGAGAATCTCCTTTCCTAAAAATGCTATTTCACCCTCCAAAACAAGGATACTTTGAACAAAGCTAAGCTCAATGGGACCATGCTTTTCAGTAAGATCTAGCAGAATGTGCTTTGTCTTAAACTGCATATCAAACTGACGATTTCTTCTGAGAACGCCAAAATGAATCTTATAGTTTAAGAAACTGTTCTTCTGTGATGATACAAAGAAGACTTTGCTCCCAGGACCTCACTGACTCCCTCCCCATTCCCCACAACATCCTGTCAAGCAAGAGAAAAACCATACTGTGGCTAAGCAGAGCTACGTTTTTGCTGACAGGCAGCAGATGGCTGGCCAAATATCGGAGTTTGCTCTCCTTTTCTTTAATGGGAGCATTAATTGGGTCCCCCTATGCAATTAGTAATTCTTATAAGATTTGTGACTTCAGAAGTAACAGGGCATGGGTATGTCAGAGAGCACTTGTATACCACTTGAGGTTTTAGCAAACCGAGGTAAACACTGCACTTTTAGAACTACGTTGCTCAAGGTAGGGAAAAGTGGTTCTCCATCACTATCAACAGAAATTACAGCATAGATTAGTATAAAAATGCAGATAATGGTGTAAAATTCTATGTTGTTGCATAAGCTAGTCCATAATTACTGTTCACAAAGATTTTCAAAACTGTAACCTAACATTAGTTCTTCTTTCCATATTATGTACGTTTACAGAGCAGGATGGAGGAAAAAAAAATCCTTAAATAGCATTTTAAAACTCTTATGGATCATTTAGCACATAAATTATTTAGCAACTATGTTTCTAACCAAACATGTAGTTCTATATGAACTTACCTAGAAATTACAGACTTTTGATTTAGTTGAGACCACTTAGTCCTGAGTAATTGCATCTATTAATGGTTGCTGTTTTCGAGCCCTGAGATACGCTGATACCTCAAAATGAGCCGTGCACACATAATGGGGTGTTGTTCAGTTTATAGAAGAGATTTGTGAATACTTGCTAGAAAATAAAAAAATCTCTAATAGCGCAATTAATCACAGAAGGTTTGAGCGTCACTTGGCGTAAATGCCTCTTGTTTTGATCAACAACAGCAGAGTCCATTGTAGCTTCTTGGTAGACGGAGCTGACAGCAGCTCCCAACCATGTAAGATGCTAAGAAGGTACGACAAAGGAATGGTGTGGGAGGACAAAACACGTGAACAGGGAAGGAACAAATAGCAGTGGTTAGAACTTGAGCTTTGCAGATGTGCTAGCCACTGAGAGACTGGCATTTCATGGTGCTAGGAGAAACCCGAGGAAGAACCTATGATATTTTGAAACTGAGGTTAGAATACCATGGTTATTTCTTAAATAAGTGCATACCCTAATGCAAAATTGTAGCTTACTGTGTGTTGCAGAAGAGGTTAGAATCCATGTGTTGGAACACCCTTCCCAAGGTGTGTGTTTACTTACATAGAGAACCTTGTTTCTTGTCATTGGATTTCATTTACTCTAGTGAATGTCAGGTCATGATACGAGCTACATTTATTGATTGTGTATTTTTTATATTCTTCTTGTTTCTATTTCTAATTGAAACATCTGCTGCAGAGGTGATCAAGAAGATAGGAAACTACTGGTTTATAATAGTAAAATAACATTGATAGAAAACACTAATTTAGAAGTTGCAGCCCTACTGCTACAGCTATACTGCAGTCAGAGATAAGCCCAACGAGATCTTGATTCTATAGAAATGCAAAGCTGTAAGCTTTCAAAAAGGATTATATGGCATAGGTGCATTAGGATGAATGAAAGCAAGGGAAAAATATGCTTAGACATAAAAATTCCAGTTGCAAAACTTAAACTTTGACCTCATAATAGTTTGCTCTGCATTTCTCTTGGGTAAATACTCTGTTTAAATGCATGAATCTTTCCTGTGTAAGTGACTTCTGCTGCAATTTGAATCATCAATCAAAGATTTCTGGTAATTGATATTACTTAGTGTGTCTCAGTTAAAGTAATGTCTATATTGTAACAGGCTGAAAATATTCAAAGCTTATTATTACACACCAAGTGAGTAAAAAACTAATTGGAGTCTTTGCATTTTGACATTGGTGACCCTGAATGAACAGCTTTTCTTTGTATAACGATGCTGATTATGTGCACAGCCTGGCTTTTAGAGTGACTGTGCATACACAAGTTTGTATTAAGAATTTATAAAACAACCTTATAAATTCTTTGTGATCCAAGATACATGTAATGAAAACACATCAATATTGCTGACTGCAGTAGCAATTTTGGTTATGTCTGTAAGTGAAGAGTTTTTAAAGTTCAGGCAGTGACTTTTTTCTTTGTTTCCTTTTGAATTAAGTTCTGGACCAGGTGTGTCTTCCATGTTTGTTTTTGTGGTCTGACAGTGTTAATTTATTTCAGTTTAAGAGACTAAGGTTATGTCTAAGCAGCAGTACGTTTTCCTCTCAAACTACATAAAGTATCTAATTATTATATTTGTGTTTTTAACGTTGGACACATTTAAATTTTATTCTGTATAAAAAAAGTTTGATCAATAGATGCCTAAGCCTCATGTTAAGAAGTTTGAGTAGATAATAAGTTATGTGACAGCCTAATAAAATACATTTAGTTTTAATTCTTTCTTCACTATTATGGCTGTTAAAAACCTGAAGCCTAGGTTTACCTTTAACTCTTACAGCATTTAAATTTAAAATTGTAAATTTGAAATGATGAATGAAACATAGGAAGCTTTAAGACAGCATTAATTAGCATTTCTCCTTGGGAGTTTGATACCACTCTAACTCATTGCAGTCCTGATGATGGAGCATGTTATGCTCTGGAAGACTTCCCTTGAAGCTTCCTTTTATGCTTGTCACTTTGCATCTTCCGTGAAAACTTTCTTGGCTGTACCACTCAAAACAGCGAAATAGGTCCGAGTTTCTAAAGCACCTGCACAGATCCCCAGAAACTCTAAGTAGCCTCCTGGCATCTGTACAAGATCTTCTGTCTTGAAAGTTAGTGTGGAGAAAAATAAAGCAAAATCATGTCTTGTCACTGTAAAAAATAGTATTAACCTTTGATATAAATTCATTTTGTGGAAGCAAGTCTTATTTTGTATTTAGAAAGCACTGTTTGTATCCCTTCTTGCATATCAGAAAATAAGTAGAATAGTGAAAGCATAGCACAGAACCCAGTCTTTTGACTGTTGGGTCAATAGAAAAGTATATTACAAAAAAAACCAAAACAAAACAGGCCTATTAGGTGCACAAAGACTGTTAAAAATTCTAATGCAGAATTAGAAATTCGATTAATATCTGTTTATCTCTTGTCAGCGTTTTTTAATTTTAAAGTTAGTCTCAAATAATCTAAACATGTATTCTAGCCTTTTTTTTTTTTTCTACTTTTGTTATTTAATTCTTTACTTCTGCTCTCCTTACCTGCACGTTACCCAGTAGGTCCACTGAGAAGCCAACTACTTAGTAGGTGTAGGCTTTCTTGGAATTTCCAAGGTAGATGGGATTTTCACTGTAAAATTTTAAAAGATTTTCTTTTCTTCAGGCAACATATTAAGAATATTCCCTGCTGACACATTAGTAAGTCAGAAAAGAAAGCCAGAATTGGACACTTCTGATCTAGTTCATTTGCTTTGTCCTGTGGTGGGACAACTCTCTGCATTACTGTCCCAGTACAGATGAATCCCTAAGAAACCTTTAATTTTGGCTGTATTTAATAGGCAAGCACAGTTATAAATGTTAGAAAAGTACAATACTAAATCTTTATGGAGGGAAGAAGTGCTTGTTAAGCTATAAACTATCTGGTAACAGGAAATGTAGAAATTAATTGTCAATATTTATTTGTTAGAATATTTTTGTTGTTGTTACTGGTGTGTTGCAACGATCATCTGCCTGGCAGAGAAGGACATTAATCTGTAAGGAACTAGGGAAGCCTTATGTCCTATCTATTTTTATCCTATGGCTTGTATTTTCACCTATTTTGTCACTCCATTTCTTATGGCAACTCATCAGGCAGGAGGCAACATGGCTAAATTAGAATTATATACTCGCTGACCAGCAAGTATTTGTGTGCTGGTTGTTGGGTTTACTACTCCCAAACAGAGCACTGTTTTGAGGCTGCCTTATCTTCCCAGTACAAATTGTCATATCACTGGAGAGAACTTCCTGACTGCTCCGAAGGCGGTCAGGAGGAGTCAGCTTAGGCACACAGGCAGGCAGACAATACAATTGCCTACAGGTCGTGTACTTAGGAACCTGGGTCTCCTAGGCATTACAGTAGATTGCTAAAATTGGTCCATAGTGTTTGGCACTGTTTTAATTCTGGGACAGGTTGCCCAGAGATGTTGTGGATGCCCCATCCCTGGAAGTGTCCAAGGCCAGGCTGGATGTGGCTTTGAGCAACCTGGTCTAGTGCAGGGTGTCCCTGCCCATGGCAGGGGGCTTGGAACTAGATGATCTTTAAGGTCCCTTCCAACCCAAACCCGTCTGTGATTCTATGATTTGGTTGTCTGACCTATTTGCTATAGTGCATTTGATTGTAATTATAATGCAGTGATTATAGTCTTCATTTATCACGTAAACTGGATTCCTTCTACCTCCTTTGTTTTTATGCTGTCTGATCCTGTTCAGATATTAAGCTCTGTATGTGGGTGTGTATAGAATATGTGAGTATGAGAGGAGATGCTTTCCTTTAGCGGAATTAAATTTTGAAGATTAAAGTTCAGCAGTTTTATTTTTCCTTATCTTTTCATAAAGACTTTCATTAATCCTACCATAATATCTCCAGAAGGTGACCGGGGGAATATGCGCTTTGATTAATGTTTGTTTAATGCAGGATTATCTATATTATTCATGTGTTTTATTCACATTAAAACTGTGCCTATCAGCTCATTTTCATGTTGAGTAATCAGATATAGTTGAATGAGGAAGGTGAGCATTAGTGGACTAAGTGACTTTTTAAGCATCCTGAAGGGCAGAACAAATAGACCATACAGTGTACTCTCTTGTCCAGGATTCTTTGGAGTTCTGGTGGTGGCAGCACAGTGCAGTGACCATCTTTTCCTTGGAAAGCTTTGATATTTCTTGCAAGTCTTCCCAGTGCCTACATTTAGATTGCAGCCTTCCTGTGCCACCTCTGAACACATCATCAGCCATCTTTGCCTTGTGAATGAGGGTGGCTAAAACGAAGGGAAACATTTAAGTCTATATTTCAGGAGAATCTGTGGAGAACTAATTAGTGTTCATCAAATGTAGATCATAAAACTGAAAGATATTTTATGCCTTTCAAGTATTTTTTTTCTTCTATATAGAACAGACAGTATTGTAGCCAAAGATCAGGGATTGTAAGAGCAAGCTGTTTGGCTGCAAGAAAAAACACCATAAGCGTTTGAGACAATGTGTAAAATATTAGAGGAGAAATAAGAAATGCCACCTAAAGTAGCGTTGATCTGCCTTTAGGAAGAAGTACACTCTCATTCCATATTTTGTCTTACAGATACATCATTCCAGCTTTGCAGAGGGCGGATGCTGGCGTTTATCAGTGTGTTGTACGGAACAGGATGGGGGCGTTGCTGCAAAGAAGATCCGAAGTTCACGTGGCGTGTAGGTTTGAATGGAAGTTACTCTGTGACTCGTTAGCTAACCTATTGTTTGGGGGGATAAAAAAGCAACATACCAATAACATTTGCTAGTCAGAAAAGTTATTAGATATCATATGTAATAAACTTTAAAATGATGGCATCACAAGCAGTTTCACACTTCCTCCAGTTATCTTTTGGGAAACACTTCTAAGCAGTGCAACGTTACGTTTTTACAGCAAGCTTGGAGACAGCTGTAGCATGAGAAAACTATTCTACCTTTCCCTAAATATGCAGGGATTAAGAAAGGCCAAATAGCACCAACCCAAAAAATCAATCAAAACAACAACAGAAAGCCCAGAGGACAGCAGAGGAGATCTGAAAGAAGACCATATGGTGGGGAGAGCTCCATGAAGATTTCTGATTGTAATCCTTGTGCTGCAAAATAAGCAGTTGTTTGACAATGAAAACCTTGCTAACGAAACTTTAAAAGTCTGTTCTCAACACGTTTCTGAACCAAACTCTCCAGTGTTTTTACAGCTTTAGTTTGGATTATGCAGAATTTTTGAGTTGACATCTGATTTGCTACCTCACTTCTATTTGGAAATATTAAATTGAATTTCTCAGGAGTTAATGCTAGTTAGCATGACTGAAGAAATGATTACATACTGTAATTTTATTTCTTTCCGTTAATATATAGAAAATATAATCCAAGTAACTTGTTTGGAAATAATAATAAAATTAGGCTTAACACTTTTATCAAAGTAAAAACAAAACATGAAAATTTGCAAAAAAGACAGGTTTGTACACTGTGTGTAAGAAATCTGATACATGGATCACACTTCCCTTCGTCAGGGTCAATAACTGGAAATTCAGTAGAAGTAAATGTCACTTGATAAGTGGAATTTAGATAAATTGAGTTATCCATTAGGAATCCAATTCCAAGGAACTGATTCAGATTAATCACTGTGTCATGAGGGAAATTACATAAAATTTCCTGTGTTTTAAAATCAAACCAGTTGCAAATGATACCCTCTAAGTTTTGGAACCATGTTCACCAGATTACTGTATTACAGTAAATTGTGTTACTCTATCTGTAATGTCAGTAATATCAGTAATTTGATGTTTGATCTCTCGGTGGTATTGCTTCAGTGGTATTCCCTTGAAAAACTTGCCTGTGCAGCTGTGGTCTGGAAAACTCCAAAACTAAAAAGAAGCATTAATTATTTTGCCAAGTTTGTTGAAATAGTTCTTTTCTCCCCTCACCCGATTCCCCACACAGCTGTACAGGTGGTTCTAGTGGCACAGCGGAGGGAGCAATTCTTGAGGAATTACTTGTGGGAACGATAGTGAGAAGGAGGCACAGGAATACCTTACCTTGCTACTTCTTCTGAAGAATTTTGTCTCCTGAAAAGACAGCCTTATTCCCCTCTGAATGAGGGGAAGATTTGCAGTGAAGTGGTCTGTTTCTCCAGGCTTTTTTGTGTGTGTGTGTTTGTTCTTGAGAAAGAAAGAAGTGTAATTGTTTACTTCAGTTTTAATTTTCCCCCCCTTTTTAATTTGTAGTTATGCATTGCTGAACAAGGCTAAAAAGCTCTCTCAAGATTTCCCTGTCTGAATTAAGCAGTCAATTTATTTATTTGTTATCAGTGAGAAAGACTTTGAGGCAGAACAAAGTGGACCTTGTATGACTTGGGAGACCTTTGGTCTTGAACCTATAGTGGTCTATATGGCTTCTAGAGTGAAACTTGTCAGTCAGGCTTGCACTTCATTCCCGCGGATTAGGGTGTTTTACAAGTTTTAATTAATCCCTTTCTCCTCTACCCAGGGTAGCTACTGGTGCCACGTGATTGTTTTTCTGTGTTTTAACATTTCTGCTCTAAAGTAATTGATTTAAGCTGTGTGGACATAATGAAGTACCTGTACTTTATCGTCGTTTACTTTTGGGTTATTGTGGAAAACACTGGAAGCAGCATTCCAAGAGGTTACTAAAGTCATCCAGTCCTCAAGGGTTATGGGGAACTGTGTGTTCGATGTTCAGCTCAGAAGCGTTCACGGGAAACAACCTATTTTTGCCACTGGTGAGAGGATGCTTCCCAATAAACTAAAACTCAAGATCTGTAGTGAAAAAATGAAAGGCACGATTATAATTTGCATTGAGAAAGATCTGAGGTATTTCCCATGTCCTAGATCTCTGAAGTAGCAGGGAACTTGTTAAATAATTAAAAAAACGTTCTCAGTGCATGCTGACGTACCACTTAACTGGATGGGAACAGATATTTGTGGGAAAACGGTGGAGTAAATCTTAGTTACAGAATGGGCTTAGAAGCTCTTGGATTGTGAAGACTAAAATAATCGTAAGACGGTGAAGTTAATTAGATCCACCTACATGGTTTGAAACTTCAAGTAGATGATCTGATTACAGTTGTAAGAAATATGGAGCAGCACAGGAAGTACAATGCTGATTATGTCTGAATAAATAACTTGAAAATCACAAGGATGATTAAAGCTTCTTTAAAATACCATGTGTTTTTAACTTCTGGTCTTGTTACATCTCTTCTCATCTCCTGCCATCCACAGACCTGCTAGTAGTCTTCTGTGTTTCAATGTCCTTTGCATCCTTCTCTGCAGCAGAGAACTTGAAGAACCCTGTGGTCCTCAAAAAAAAAAAAATCATAATTCAATAGCAGAAACCAGAGTAGTTCTGTGCGTCCATCAGTTTCTTGGTTTAAAGCAAATTAAAATGCATAGAAGTTCTTTGGAGGGTGAATAAGTAGGAGCCTACAGCCCTGTTTATTTTAATGGATAGGAATGTGATGCAAAAGGCAAAAGAAGAAAAACAAGAGTGAAACGTTCACTGAGGTTTTTACAAGGGCTCTGTAGATGTATGAACTTGTCTGTGAAATAAAACCTTCAGAGACAGAGGTTCTGCAATTCTATTTTTCCTTCTTCCATTAAAATTTTTGTTAAAAGCTGCTCTTTAATACTACTGATGCCTTTGTAAATGTCAGAGATCTAGATGCACTATTTAAATTGTAGTTCAGTGCCAGAAGAACTAATAGCTACCAACATGACTATAGCCCTGCTGCTTTGACATCCGTGTGGGTGTAGTGGCTTACCCTCGCAGACCTGACTGTACAGGGGATTGACTGCAAGTGATACAGCTGCTGGGCTCTTTGTGAGGCTGTCGATAAAAGGATTTAAAAAAAAAAAAATTGGTGACCAAAAAATTCATAAAATCATATACACCATTTGCATTCCTTTCTGTTGCACAGGAATTTCTTTTATCTTGTGCAAGATAAAAGAATGTTTCTTGTTTGTTTCTTGTTTCTTTATTTAAAACAAACTGAACCAGACCTCCATTAAAATGTCACTTTCAGTTATAAACAGGCTCTTGCTGCAGAAGCACGCGAGGCTGTGCAGTGCTGCTGACTGGTGTACTTCTTGTGTGCTCTAGCAGCGCTTGACTTCGCCTTATGCTCATCCAAACCTGTGTTGATCAACACCGTCTCATGATCTGTAGTGTCATATTGACCAATTACCAGTGCCAGTGACTGTGGTAAAACACGGTTGTTTCTGTATTGACTGAAAAGAAATGGGGAGAGAGACAAGAACTTCCGCCACTCTTAGTGTAATTGTTTTCTTTGCAGACATGGGGAATTTCGTGGACGCAAACCAGAGAAAAACAGTGACTCAAGGGCAAGCTGCAGTGCTCGACGTCCTACACATACTCAGCTATCCAAGACCACAAGTGACATGGTTTAGAGACGGGCACAAGATTATACCAAGCAGCAGAATGTGAGTCAATCTAAAGCTCAAAATACCCCCACCCTAAACTATGATTAATTGCATTTGATAACGCAACTTACATTTTAAGTACACTAATTAAGGTTTAAAGAGAATAAAGTAGCCTTGTTCATACTAAGTTTGAGATAAATGACTATTTTAAGATCATCTCTGAACTTTCTAAGCAGTTTGACAAAATAATTCATGTGATTTTAATGGTCCTGGTGCAGCATAAGGGAGTAGATACGCAGGATGTCTGCATTTCCTTCACGCTATTCATTTTCATGATACATTTTGGAAAAGGAAATGCTCATCTCTCAATTATGTTTACTTGAGTGAACTGACTTAATGAATACTGGAATTTTTCTTTTCTAATATGAGTCTGATTTTTTTTTTGTACATGGAATTATGCTTAATACTATTTTCCTCATGATAAATTTCTAAATATTGCTTATTTTTCCCTTATCTTTTTAGCCTACAATGACAGTTTTATATCTTTTTGACTAATTAGCAGCTCACCCACTAATGGCACAGCACTTTGATTAGTTATTATTGGAAGGTGTGCTCATTTATCCTTTCCTGAAACAGTTATGAAGCCATCCTGTGCTTTTACCTGCACAGTTTTATTTAGACACTGAAGTGGTTTGCTGTAACATTAAAAAAAATAGATAAAATCTTTTTTTACTTGCCTAATTTATTTGGAACCTGTTAAAATGCCAAGAATGTTGGTGGATATTTTTGTCTGTGGATTATATTTTCATGTGTTCAAAGGGATAGATGTACCGATGCAACTGATGGGTAATGGGATATTGCCAAGTTCCAGAAGGGGTGGTGAGACTTTGGAGTTTGTATTAGAAAAAGAAAATTCTTCTTGGTTTTTAACTGTATTAATCTGTACTGTGTATTTTCCTGCTGCTTATGTGCACTTTTTAAACCTGAAAGCTTGTACTACAGGCTCTTTGAAACTGTAAAAATTAGTATTGCAGGGATGTGAAGCAACTATGTAATAATTTATGAATAATTTAATAGTAATTTGATGGGAAACAAGCTGGAAGATGAAACAATGGGTTTCTGGGCAACCTCTTGAAGAGAGCTAAGTGACAAATCCTGAGTCATTAGCCGTTCAGAATCTACTTCCTCCACTTCTGCCACATTACAAATTTTCTTTTGTCAGTGCTGAGAATGCAGAAACCAAAAATTTGCAGATGGTGAAAAAGCCTTGTTATCCAGTTATCGGACAGTTTGTTGGGAACTCTTATTGGGTATCAGAACACAGAGACCTAGGCAAACATGTTATGTTTTGTGCGAGTTCTCTTACAGTCTGGGAAAATTGCAACTAGAGGTACGTGTGTCATCTGTTCATTAATATAAAATCCTAATTTTCATATGCTGTGCTTACTCCTACCCTTTTGGGATTATTGGGGTAAAATCACTTGTAATTCATAGCACTGTGTTAGTGTTTACAAATGGGAAAACTGTAGAAGTCTGTTCTGCAGCAGGGGTCAAATATACGTAAAGGTTTCCACATATATTTTGTTTCCCCAGTCAGAAATTTTGGCTGAAAGGAATTTGTGGTCATTTGTCTGGCCTGTGTAGGAATTTCTAAACGCTTTTGCAGTAGAAGTACACGTGCTGAAAGTGTGAACTTCCTTGGACATTCGATATATGTATCATATAGTAAGCCTGATAGGCCAGGAAGTGGCAGATTTACGGTACACATACCAGTCATCGCTGGACTCTGCACTGGGTCTGCTGTTCCCTCAGAGTGTTGGAAAAAACGTAGAGCATATACACACATATTGCTGCCTGAACTGAAATTCTGGGTGTAAATATGGCAGCCCTGATGATACAGGAAACCTGGGACATGGGGAGGATGCATATGAAACTGTGAGAAATGCAGAAATATCTGATGGGAGCTTTGTTTCTTATCTATGGAGCAAGTAGTGCGTTTAACATCATGTTTTCTGTACGCAAAGAGCTGTATCAATTTAACTGATCCGTTTAGCAGGTGATCCAGTTAGATCATCCATCAGTCTAACTGGATCACCTGCTAAACTGATCAGTTAAATTGATACACCTTCCCTGTATGGATGCTCTTTAAACTGATTAAAAGTACCTTATATTGCTAAATCAATAGAAAGCTTTTTTAATCCTCTTAAACAAGCTTACAATGATTTGGCCAAATCAATCAGCTAGTCTGTCAGCTGTAATAATGATTTCTAAGACTGACATTGCTGCAGACTGAGGAAATAAGCAGTGTTAAAAATGAGGACAATAGTAGCAGTTACGCTATTCACTAATTTCTCATTAGTGCCTGTTGAATACAGATGAAGTTGGCATTGCCCAATATTTTATGTAGCAACTTTAAAAAAAACCCAATTAATTAAAAATAGATTATCAGGAGTTTTTACTCAGGCAAATCCTTGATACACGTGTCCTTAACACTGCACCATTTTTATGTCGTAATAATGAGCCAGATGCTTATTTACACCAGGCTGCTGTCACCACGAGAATGAATTCTTGTCACTGATGTGGAAATAGCGTGCTGGATTGTCCTTATGTGAGAAATATGAAAGATCAGAAGAATGAGTTGTTCTGAGGAAAAAAATAATTCTTAAGGTGTTTCAAGGCATGTAATTTAATTGGCTCTGCATTAGGGTTTCCCTACTAGGTTTAAGGCAATAAATGCTGATGTTTTTCACTGTTTACTAGCATTTAGGACATTTATGGGATCACACCAGAGCAGGTCTTCCTGAATTCCGTTGACCAGGTGTAACATCTGTGTGACTTCCTGTTTCTCTGACTGATCATTAGGCTGAAAAGTAGCAGCTATTTACGCTGGAGGGGAAAAAAAAAAAAAGTTCAGATTGTTCTACCTTTTTTTAGTCAGAACAGTAATTCTGCCCTGTGAGAGTGCATGGCTGTGAGAGAGTGCATGGCTGTTTTTCTGGGAGAAAGTTGGCTTTGAGACAAAGGCAATTCTTTTTCCAACTGCATATTCTGTTTAACTGGTGTGTAACTCATGGTGGAATTTTGCAGCAAATAACTATGTATTAATTCCCACTTTAGTAGTGTTGGTGCCATAATAGTTTGTTAGAGCCCCAGATAAAAAGAAGAATAGTACAACAAGTTCCTCCTAAATAAGTGGGTATGTAAAGTCAACAAATCCCCGTATGATACATGGATGTGGAGCAAATGGCCTGCGTATACTCATGGGGTTGTCACTACAGTTTATGACTTAAGGCAGCTAACAAATCTGCAGCAGAGTTAGTGCGACGTGATGGTGTGGATTTAAAAATTTAAATCCTAAAACTTTCTCCCCCTCTGCTTAGCACAGTGTGCGTGCATATTCACTTTGGCCGTTGTGCGCTGTCTGTCACCAAGCCTTAGGTGGATATTTTAAAGGAGTGTTTCTAGATCATCAGGAGGAGGCTGTGCGCGTGCTAGAAGAGTATGAAGGAGAAAATAAGCAAGGAGAGGAATTAGGGGTTGGAATGGTTTTTTTATTATCTTACATGAAAATTTCCCAAGAATTTTTAGAATAGACTTCACATTACATGTAGACAGATGAATGTTTCCCAGATGAACCAGTAGACTAATGTGGAATTACAACTGCACTATTATCCAGTGTCTTGACTGATGGGCTGATTTTGCTTGTTTCCCCTCACATCTCAGAAAACAATAGCCTCTCTAAAGGTAACTGCATCAAAAGAAATTGCTACTCTGAGATGTCAAGTCTTCAGCTTGCCTTGCCTGGGTGTACTTCATCAGACTTAAAAGCAGAGCGCATTTAACTTTCTTTACACGAGGCGTGTACGGTACCGTGGAGAGGCACAAAGGACAGTAGCACTGTCAAGGTCTGCAATTGCCTTTCTGTTGTGGTATTGAGGAATTAAATTCTTAGTACTCTTAGTGGATGTTTCTACTTTTTTCTAAGGGAAGGACCTTTTCACTGAAAAGGTTCACTCCAGCCATCAATTCATTCATTGTTGGTTTCTTTTTTAAGAAGAAAATTTCCACTATGAAGACATTATTACTGTCTTCATTAACTTTCTTTATAGTGAAACTATTTTTTCCCCTAGTAAGCTGCAGTTAGATGAATATTAACTCATGTTTCTTGTTAGTGGAATTATGTCTGACACAAACCAGAATTTTTTTTTTTTTTTAGCCTATAAAGGCACTTCTGCGGTGTTCCTTTCAGCTGGGTGCATGTTTTGTCACTTATTTAACTGTTAATGAACCAAAACATTTTACAAATGCTCTTGTATTGGGTTTTCACAGCAAGGTTTTGGTATTGGGGAGGGCACAGGGGGGGCCTTCTGTGAGAGGCTGCGAGAAGCTTCCCCTACATCCAACAGAGCCAATGCAGCCGGCTCCAAGACAGACCCCCTGCTCCCCAAGGCCATCAGGGATAGTGGTAGAGCCTCTGGGATAACGTAATTAAGAAGGGGAAAAAGGAAAACTTCACAACTGCAGCAAGAGAGAGGAGTGAGAACATACGAGAGCAACAACCCTGCCAACCCCCAGGTCAGTGGAGAAGGAGGGGAGCAGGTGCTCCAGGTGCCGGAGCAGAGGTTCCCCGGCAGCCCATGGTGAGGCCGGCTGTGCCCTGCAGCCATGGAGGGTCACGGGGGGAGCAGAGACCCCCCTGCAGCCCAGGGAGGACCCCACACCGGAGCAGGGGGATGCCTGAAGGGTCTCCACAGTTTGTGGAGAACTGCAGCCCCTGGGAACAATTCATGCTGGAGAAGTTGGAGGACTGTTTCCCATGGGAGGGACCCCACTCTGGAGCAGGGGCAGAGTGTGGGGATTCTCGCCTAAACAGGAAGGAGCGTCAGAGACAATGTGTGATGGACTGGCCACATCCCCCATTCCCTGTCCCCTTGAGCCGCTTGGGGAGAGGAGGCAGAGAAATGGGGAGCTAAGCTGAGCCTGAGACGAAGTGAGAGAGGTGGGGGTGTTCTTAAGATTTGGTTTTAGTTCGCTTTTACTCTGATTTGATTGGCGATAAACTAATTTTCCCCCAGTCGAGTCTGTTTTGCCCACGGTGGTAACTGTGCCCTGACCCCTCCCTGCCCTTACCTCGACCCAGGAGCCTTCTGTTGTATTTTCTCTCCCCTGCCCAGCTGAGGAGGGCAGTGACAGAGCGGCTTTGGGGGGCACGTGGCCTCCAGCCAAGGTCAACCCACATCAGCACTTCATCCCACTAGACAGGGAGGATGAATTGCATTGCCTTTAGGTGTACGTGAGTTCAATATCTATTTTTTTGCAGTAAGAACAATTCATTATGCGTTTGAATGTGTGTGGTCATTACTAACTCTTTGAGGGACTAAATGTGCTGACAGATTGTGAAATGAAAATATGTTAGGCACAAGCAGTTGTCAAATATGACTTGCTGTGGTTTTCAACACTCATAATACCTTGCAAATAAGCAAAGCTGGTGCAGATTTACTAGCAATTTGTTAAGGTAAAGTTTTAAATATATTAGTGAGAGTATCAAAAAAAAGGTAGTTGTAGCTAAATAGGCTTTAAAACATAGAAAAACCTAAAATATCTAGGAATAATATATCAGGTTTTGGGCTGATATTAGCATTAGAGTAGGTTGTGCATTGATGGTAGCAGCTCACTTCATGTGCCATGTGTACGGTTTTCACTTTAAACCAAACACCATTTTATCTGAGCAGTTCTAGTGACAGCGATGCATTTCTCTACAAACGCTGGCCTGTCACACAACTTACGTTAGTTGCACATAATTACTTTCCACGTACACCGGATAATACTTTAATTAAAATTGTGATGATTAGCGTTCGTGAACAATAAATTCAGAGACTGTCAGCTCTGCAGTGTGTTAGCTAAGCAATAATTTAAAAAAAAAAAAAAGTTTGCAGATCTTTCAAGTCTGCTGACATTATGAAGGGGAGTGACACCTCTCAGCAGGGAGACGTGGCAAAAAACCCTATAAGGTGGTTTTATCTGCCTGTACCTTTTTCAGGCTCCATGTGAATTTTAAAGTCCATACCTGAAAAAGAAGAATTATTTGTAGAATGAAATTAATTCCCGAAGCTGAAATTCATTAGTACCCTGTTATTCATTTATTTAACCAAACTTCTGCATTGAGTAATTTCAGTTTGAGGGAACAGGCAGCGCAAGGAATCATCCTACATAAAATGTTACCCTTATCCCCAAGGCCCATATGCATATGGAAGACTGTAGGGGAATCTCCCATCATCTCCTCAAATACTCCATTTGTGTAGTCCTGGGTGCTGTCAGTGTGCTGTTTTGAGTATTACTGTCTACTGTGTTCAGCAGAGGAAAACGTTAACACCTCAGGGTAAGCAAATCCCAGGATTATTTTCTAAAGCTGTTTGACTTGTCTAGATTCAACCTCACTGTTTTTCTCTCTGCTTATAATTTGTTTGCCACAGGATTTAAACATATGTTTCAAAATTTAATTTATACAGACCTCTTAACTTTTAGGGTAAAATCTCTTGTGTTAGATGAAGAGAGAGGAAGACTAAGTCATATCTGGGGACTGTGTATGTGCTGAATGCAGGGTGTGTGACCAACACAGCCCATCACAGGATGGAAGGGGGACAGTAGAAAAAATTGCTGCCAAAGAACATGCCTTTTAGCAAGGCTCATTTGGAAGGGGATTCCTCCCAAGAGAGACACTCTGACTGATGAGATGCGAGGCACATTTTGGGATTTGACCAATATGTTTCATTTCAAATTTGGACACAAACCACAGAGGGTTTTTGAATATATATATTTTTTATAAGCCAGGGGAAGTTGCTGTCATTATGCTAGCACTGTAAAATCCATATTTTTTGATACAAAAAAGAGCGGATGCTTGGAATTAATATTGTGTTTTAAGAGGCCTCAGCTGTTCACCGTGTCTTTCAGCACAATCTTCAACAGCTGTAAGTTCCAATAAAACTTTAAAGATCAGTGTCTAAGAAGAAAACCTGGCTGTTGGATATTGTTTTTCCTGAGATGATCACATTTAAGGGACACAATCATTTTATGTGCCACTACATTTATTAATCATAGATTTGGAATTTGTAAAACAAAGGGAATGGAAGTGTCACTAGAAGGAAACCTTTTTGCTCCAAGTATGATTTAGTTATCACCGCTTGCAGCAGGGATTGATTTATGAGTTGGTTGCTTTCTGGGGACAAATGTACTTTGAAAAAGAAAATATGGACTACAAAGAAGTGTTAATAGTGTTACTCTTTGAAAGCAAACTTACACTATTTTTAAAAAATCATATCCAATTTAGAGTTGGGTAAATAGGAAGAATCATTGTCATTCTTGCATCTGCTGCATTTCCTGATCAGAACTAGTTGTGATATTAGGGACAAATCATGAATATAATCCTTTAACAGCTCATGTGCTTTTGTGGAAAAGCATTTCTCTGTCCATCTTTGAACTGCTCGGTCTACGAACGGAAATATTTTAATGTGGAGTCAAGATAAGACTACTTAAAAGTGTTTCAGTCATTCCTAAGAGCAAATATGCCAAAGAAAACTATTGCTGTATGCTTCAAAAGTGGCAATTGTTCTGAAATCCCTGGGAACATTTTATCTCTTATGACCCCCCGCATATCTCTCTTTTTATGGAAATAGATGCAAAGTACTTGTGACTTATCAAATATAGCAGAAGGTAATGTCTTATGTTTACCAATTAACTTTATTAATCAAAGCCGACCGAAGTAAAATGTATCTGTCAGTACTTCAGGCTGTAAACTACAAAGGATTATTAATTTTCTTTCTATGGAGAAATGAGCAAATGCTGTCTTTCCTTGTGATTCTAGTGGGTTTTTAGATGAAGTGCAAAGGTGTTTAGACATACAAACCTTTAATTTTATAGCACAGATTTATGTAGAATAATTTAAAAAGCCTATAGTTTTGGCAGATTTACTTTCATATTGAAAACTTGTGTGATTCAGGAAGAAAAAAAAACACAGAACTTTGCACTCTGAGGATGTACTGTGGCTTTTGTGGCTGATTTGCATCAAGTCTACTTTGTTAACAGTATTCAACTTGAATTTAAAGAATTTGGTACATGGAAGCAAATGTGAGGCAGACCTTACATTAATTAATGCTGCAGAGGAAGAAAGAAGCTGGCAGCCTGCCTATGGCTTATCTCTGATCCTCAGTGTGAGTGGAATCTTTAGCTGTTTTGTGTTTAGCCTCCATCTAACAGCTTCCAAATGAATTTAAATAAATTGTAAGTGCCCTGTCTGAGGTTTCATGGGTATATCTGATCTGTGTGAGAAGGGTGATTTTTGGCTCTCGTGAAAATTTGTAAAGGCATCTTGCAATTCAAAGTGAGAAAAACCAGTTAAACTCTGCCAATATTCATATGGAATCTATTTGTCTGCTCCTTGTTAGCACTACTTTTTATTTCTTAATTTATGCCTGTGGCTATTTTTATATATTACACAAATCTGTTGTTTTACATGTCAGGACCAATTCTACATGTAGAGAGACAAAGCATCTGTTTATTGGGGTGGCCACAGTCATCACTTAATGCTCAGCTTATTCTCTTTGCTTTTCCTTCTAAACTCCTGTCACTAGGCTGGGGAAGGAGTAGAATTGGTCAGCCTACTTTTCATCATAGCAGTGGCAAGGGGAAAGGAGAAGGAAGGGAAATGCTGGAAGAAGTCTGTGCCTCTCCTCCCCTTCCACCTGACTCATGTGCTGTCAGCACAGAAATGGGGGAAACCATAGTTGGGTCAAGATGGGTGCATGCGTGGTCTGGGTATACTGGGAGAGAGATGGAGACTGTTCTCCAGCCCTGATGGCAGAAAGAAAAGACAGAGAGGAACTTAGAAGATGGCATGGACTGGTGAAATGGTCACCAGTCCTAGGAAGAGGAGAGGGTGGATGAGGAGGAGCTGGGAAGACTGTGGTCTGGGAGTGATGGTCTTTAGCTTTCACTCACATGGCAGAGGGTGTGCCAGTACCCTGATTGTGTGGACCATGCTCGTGCCACTGTCTTACTGTGAAGCCTCACAGGGACAAAAGGCAGCCTTTCCAAAAGATCACAGAAGCCCTCATGCCTATTCCATGAGCTGCCTCACTGTTCTCTAGTTTCTTCCCCCAAAATCTTCGTGACCCTCTCAATCCAAATACCCACCACAAGGCCCCATATTGCCCAGATATATGTCCCCTGCACCTACCCTCCACTCACTGGAAAACTGAACATTGCCAACGTTTTGCCTTTGTTTGTAGTAGCTTATTTGTAGGATTGGAACCTAATGTGTAATCGCCAAATAAATTCATAGGTCAAAAAGTCCATGATGGAATATCTAGCAATTTCTAGTTTATATGTTCCTGGCTACTTGAATTCTCAAAATAGAGGTATAAAGAAGACCTTATTTAGGAAAAGCACTTGAAAGCATTGAAGCTAAGATCTGTGCAACAACATTTTATGTATTTTTCTCCAAAACCTCAAAGGCTATTCACTTCTTGAAATAGAGTTTTGCTAGATTTTGCTCAATGATTTTTCAAGAAACTGCATTTGCTGTTGTCACTCAGCAACCAATACCATTTGCAGGAATTTTAACAACTCTGTTGCTGTCTGCCAGCTGTCGTGTTCTTTTCCTACTCCCAGCATAATACCCCTTCACTGGAAGAAAAGTACAATACTTTCATAATAATCACTAGTTCAAATCACTGATTATTTTAAAACATCAAATGTCAATTTTGGTAATCCATCATCTGTTTCCATGGGAACTGAAACCGGCCTAACAGCATCAAGAAACAGTTTATTGGGGTACTTACAGATTTCAATGGCTGTTGTTTGACAGCTGCATTTTCTGTTTACCCAACAGATATTGCAGCAACAACCTCATAATGCTCTTCTAAAATTTTTTGTACATTTAATTTTAATTTATTTATATTCTTATTCATATTTTCACA
>NW_010270061.1:20546-101719 GCF_000690775.1 Eurypyga helias | reverse complement strand
GGAATGTTATGATCAGGGAGAGAGAAAAAGTCCATAATCTGTCAATAATTACCTGTCCTTTAATAACATACCACATTTCCTTGATTTGTTGGATGATCCCAAAATAAAAGTACTCCAGTGTTAATTTTGGTGCAAGTCTGGCTAGTTTTTAGATCTTTGATCATATCCCTCATAAACTCTTTCTGTCCCAAGTCTAAAGTGTGTGGAGGTTAGTGGAAGTGCCTTGAAAATTCTAATTTCTTGCTTCTTTATGTAGTCTGTGCTTTCACAGCCCGAGGTCAGGAACTGATCTTAGATCATGTAATTCACTGTTGCAATATTTACCACAAAACCGATTTTCTAAACTAAGTATCTGCCCTCACACCTTTGTGTCAGCTTGTTTATCAGGAATTTATTCAAATTTAGCATAATTGTGAACAAATTAAGCTGTAATTTCCCAGAGATGGATTTTTGTGTGCATACATACGCGTAGTTAAAAACATGCTGCAGTGAGGAGGATAAGTACCTGATCACGATGGCAAAGGGTGCACAGCAAGAGCACCTGAGCAGAGAACATTGCGGAGTCCTAGATCTGGCATTGGCTGGACCCAACAGCATTATCCAAAGAGTAAACTTATTTAAGAAACCTTTTAGCAGCAGAAGTGAAAATACCTTGAAGAGATTGTCTAATTTGTCCTTATTGTATGTTGATGATATAAAAATTGCAGTACAAGAAATAAGCTAATATGTCACTGATCATTTAGTAAAAACAGTGAGTTAGCAAAATCTTTGTGTGTCATTAAAATAAAGAGAAGTGGTGGCTTAATGTTTTAATGCCTGATAGCTTCTAATCCGTAGCTGTCAGTGTTAATTTCACTAAATAATGAAGTTTATTGTGCTGAAGGTTCACTAATCAAGATTCATGAAGGTAAAATTCCAGTTGTCATCCTCTTGTCGCTTTGGGAAGCCACTTTTATTCAGAAAACCATTCCAGAATGGGAAAAAATACCAAGCATGAATTGGAAAAGCTAGTGTGTAAAATGTATCTTGCTTTCACTCTATCCCATAGAAGTAATGCTGGATGAATAAAGACTTTGAACATCATTCCTGATGTTTTTAATTATTTAAGCAAAATTATTTTATTGGTAGGAAGATTTCTGATTGAGGAACACCTTTCACAGTTCTCCTTTTCTCGTTGGGAGATAGTAATGAATTATGGGGTCTCAGACTGCTGTCATCTGCTCTGAAACCTGCTGCACCCAATGGGATATTCACTTAATCTGTTCTCATACATTCTCTTCCTGGTGGGTGTGAATTTTAATCACTTCTGTAGTAAAATATGCAAGTTCATCAAATGCAGTGCTTTTTTGTTCTTTTGGTAGGTTTGTATTAGATAGCACAGACAGATTGTTTACACCAAAAGCAAAGATGACGCCTTGTATCTTCTGCCCTTGGTTTTATATATGACTTGGGTAATATAAAGGGCACATGCATGACGTAAAATGGTCAAACAGTATGACAACA
This sequence comes from Eurypyga helias, assembly GCF_000690775.1. Lineage (NCBI taxonomy): Eukaryota > Metazoa > Chordata > Aves > Eurypygiformes > Eurypygidae > Eurypyga > Eurypyga helias. The sequence continues at coordinate 100,216 of NW_010270061.1, read as the reverse complement.
GGTCTAGGCTACCCAGCTAGATGCCAGATGATTTGCTAATAGTTTACATTTTTTAATTCTCTAATACTTCATTTATGTCTCTGAAATAACATAATAATAAAACCTTTTGTCACGTAACATCAAAGTACTTTCCAAGGGGTTCCATTTTTTACTCACATGCGGACCTTATTAAAAAAAGTCCATTGGGTCTTTACTCACATGCAAATGTTGAATATCTTCGTTTATTAAACTGCAAAAGGGATTTACCAGAATTATGAAAAGGACTCTGAACTTGTGCTTTATAAATGCTAATATAAAATCTAGTATTTTAATAAGATTTTAAATTTACATTTTTAAGTATAGTGCATTGCGTGAGCTTTGAAGGTGCAACCTCTCACTTTGACATTTGCTTTCTGTTCCAGCAGTTCCCTGCTGCTTTAATATAGTCACACTTAAGAAGCTCTTTGTAATGTAATCTTTTAACTATCATGGATTATTTTACCCTGTGTTATGCTAGCCATGAAGTGGAAGGGAAGGTAGGCAGGGCAGAGGTATGCAGGGACTGGAGTACGTTCAGGCATGGAAATAACAATCTTTAGAGCGGTGAAGTATTGCCTCCCCAATCCATGTCCTCTCCCATGACAGCAAAGAGGTAGAGTCCTGGATACGTGAAGAACCCAGGTCTTCCGAGTCCGTCTCAGTTCCCTGGGATCAGTGGCATTTTAACTGAAGTGAATGTAGTGAGGTGAATCAGTGGCAATGTGACTAAAGAGGATAAAAAAGGAAAACCTTTCTACAATAGCTCAAAATAGAACAAACCAGAAGACTTAGTTGCCTACTAATTTCTATCAGAATTGTAAGCCATGTTGTCATGTGAATGTCTTTCCAGAACCCCACCGTGTTTTACATTAGTTAACGCTTGGTTTTCCTTTCAAGGTTCCTTGTTCGATGCCGTGACGAGATGAACGCTGCTTTGTGCTTTGCAATGTCACAGTTTAATCATTCAATATCAGCCCATTATAGAAACATCAGGATTGTCCAGAATTAACTCTGTCAAATTGGATGTGTATGTAATGTTATTTTTACCTCAGTCAAAATTCACATCCATCTCATTATTTTGCATCTTATTCTCTGAGAATGTGCTTTTCTTAATACCAGCTTATTAGGGTTTTTGAAAGTTCCAGTGCAGTACCATGTAGTTCTCCTGGATCCACTCCTTTGTTGATGCAACTTTGCAAAATTGATAAGCGTGTAGTAAAGTTAATTTCATTTTTAAAGTATAGTGAAAACTGAAATTCTCAGGGGAGTTTTTGTCATATTCTTGGGAGGCTCGGGCACTTCATGAGCCCTTGAATCATTTTGCTTCCTTTATTACAAGCATGATCCCTGCAGAGTGTTGTAATGGAGCAGTGCGAAACCACATACTTCTCTTGAAACACGTCATGAATTTAGTGCAATTATTTACGTAAATATTTAGAGGATCTGATCTCTGTTAGAATATTTAAAAAGCATGTTTTAGTTAAGTGTTCTTTAACTGAATAAACAGTTCTGCAAGAAAACTTCTTTCCTGTATGCCACAATTCTTTGTAGAAGTTGCTAAGCAGTAAAGAAAAGCAACACAGTTGGATTTTAAAGGCATTTACGACACAATCACTTGACTGTACTCCTAAGTATACCTTTGGAGGGTCTTCTGCTTTTTTTTACAAATCTCTCAACTTCTCTTTAAGGTTCCAAGATGAAAATAATGGTATTACAAATACCAACTGCTTAAAACTTAAATTAGATGTATACTTTGATAAAATTCAGACCACTGCTTCTGCATGAAGAAGTTTTATTTCTGTAATGACTTCTGTGTAGAGTGGTCAGTGATTTGAGGGAGTGGGACCACCTGTCTGGTAACATTTCTAACGAAATGTTGTAACTGACTTTTCCTACTCAGAACACTGAGCAAGAATGAACTCTATCACTTCAAATCTCTAATTTCCTTCATTTGTAATGTAGACATCTGCCTCTTAGGTAGTATTGTTAATAGTGAAGATAATATGGAAAAAGGTTATTCTCAGTACACGGAGTAAATACAGACAGAAAAAGAAAAAATGCAATTAAAAACTTCAGGGATAGAATTCTTTACTGAAATGAGGAAGGGTGGACTGGCTTAACTGATCATTTTAGTTTTTCCTCCTCGGAAGGTGCACATAACTTAGCTTTGTAAATCACTGTGTGGATCTGGATTTGAAAAATGACATTAAGTATGGAATTTGTGCCCCATATTATGTTTAATTAGCAAACAGTTCAGAATTGGATTTTTAATTGCAAATTGGCATCAAGTTTAAGTATGTTGAACCAAGCATTTCTCTGTAAAGCCTATTTTGATGGAGTCTGCGATGGTTGATCCTTGCATTGCATGTTGCACTTGTTTGTTTTATTATTTTTCCTGGAACTGTGTTTGCTGTCATTTGTAAACAAGAGAGATCAGTCTGTTATTTACTGAGGCTGAGTAAAACCACAGTGTATTATCCACTTAGAAGACACAGTACACAGGGTAATCAGATCAGGAAAATGTATTTCAATGCCAGCTTCATTAAGTCGATAATCATCTCAATATATTCCCTTACAACTTCAACAATTAGTAGCCATAGCTTTCTTTTTGTGATAATGTTTAATCAATGGTACAAAAAAAAAAAATCCCCAGGAAAAATTCTATGGTAATTGGAAGCTTCCAGAAGCCTCTTCTTGCTTGTGGAGCATTACAGCAGTAAGAGTCACAGGACCGAAATTTGTTTGTTAGTTCTGGATTCTAAATGTTGGAATTCATCACAGGTGATGTAACAGCAGCTCACCTTGGAGGGAATGCACCTTCATTTCTGTCATAAACCATATGTTTATTCAAAATGTATCGCTGTTTCCAGACACCTCAGCAGCAGGACACGGCCACACGCAGAGGGTATCAATGACTTTGGTGGCCCAATTAGATTGGTGTCAGAGTTTAGCATTCTGTGACTACTTCTCTCCCCTGTCAAGACCATGAAGAATTGCTCTGTTCTTGAAAAGCAGTTAGTGTGTTATTAACATTGCTCACACGCTACTCGCACACTGGGGTTTCATTTTTAGCTTCTGTCATTTTAAGTCTAATCTTCTGAAGGCATTTTCCATCTTCAGAATTTTCAAGTATAGATTTTAAAAAAAAAAATCTATAAATTTATTTACAGAATATGGGAATAACTAATGCCATGGTGAAGTCACCAGGGAAGAAATACCCCTGTAGTGGGAGATGGTGAGAAAACCTGCAGCTGGCTCTCGCCTGCACCCATCTCCTCCTACAGATGCCGTGGGCACGGCCGGTCCCTTGTCTTACCCAGCCTGCGGTCGCGGGGCTGCCGGTGGCCCTGGCAGTTTTACCGACCGACTGTCCTGGGTAACCACTTGTTCAGGTAGTGTCCTCCACTATAGAAGGGACTTGTCCTGGGCTTACGGGCTTTAAATAGGTGAAATGGCCAGAAGGGAAGGGAACGGGCAGTGCCAACAGAGCAGTGCTGTCATTCTAACCTGGGTGTCACTTACCGTGATACATTGATTTGATATTACTTTAAATCTTTTTGCCCCCTTCCTCTTTTTGTTCCTTTCAGAACCTGTTTTCCATAGTGCTCATGAATCTTGGTTAGAGATGTTCAGAGGAGCATTTCTGCCAGGAGTCTACCAGTGTGAAATCTGGACTGTTTCGTACATCTTTCACAATTTTCATAGGCTGAGCACGGGCCAGTAATGTGATATATGTGTCCACACTCAGGGTTTAAGGCACGCCGGTTCCTACTGCATGGACTGCAGAAAGTTTTGAAGGAAGGTAATATTTCCCCAGGGACCAACTTCCCTCCTCAAAAGTAGTCTGAATTTTGGCCTTGGATGCCTTTGTCATGTATGCAGAAAAGAGGAAGGAAGGGCTGAACAATATTATGCGAGTAGGTTGAATACTGAACATCTCTTGAAACTTAAATAAACAATACACAATTCTGTGAAAGGGTTCCTTTTTATTTTTTTAATGATTTTATTTTATAATGTGTTACATTTTTTGTTTTCGGAATACTATGAATGAAAGTGGTTTTTGCTAGCATGATTCAGGCTAACAACTTAGTTTTATTTGGAGTATAGACAGTGATCTCTGATGGCATTGCTTAAGAAGAGGATACTGTGTCACCAGATCAGTGACAGTGGAGATGAGACAGGCTAATAAATATTCTGGAAGCATTACTGATTGCTGTGGTGTCCAAAATATGATGTGCTAAAGCCGGTTCTGTATCCCGTGGGGAAGACTCGGGGCTTTGTAGTTACGGTGTTTAACATTTCCGCTTGCTTTGAGGAATCTGGATGTTTAGTCCGATAACTTAGAAGAACATTTGTTTCAGAAGCAAAATGGAATAATCTAAAACTTCCTATTCACTTTGTTTCTGTCTAGAGATGAGGAAGAACCTTCTATTTCCTCTTATATGTTGTAGAGGGTCTCATAATTGAAGACAAAAGGTGCCTACAGTTGTACATACACATTAGGCTGATTTGCAGAGTAGATGAACTCTTGATACTGTGGATTGAAGCTATGTGAACATCTTTTCACTCAACATAGCTCTTCAAGGTATATTATTATTTTTAGCTGACTTTTATCATTTTTAAATCAATGTTTATGTGAGATACACTATGTTTTGTAACGTGTCATAAAATTTGCCGGGCATCACCTGGATTGATTCACACCCAGTATGAAATACACTAACAGAGTGTTTCCTTGGCAATTTCTTGTTTTTCTGATCATGTCTCTTAATTCTCTCTTTCTAATATATTAGACAGGTTTTTCTCACTGTGGTGAGCCGACAGGCTCATGGACTACAAGATGCTTCTGTTTTTTCCTGTGCTCCCTGCTGCGTTGTGTATTCTGTCACTGGCATCTTCACTTAATTATATGACAGGCAATAACTGCTCTCTGAGGGAGTAAAAACAACTGTTGAATTCATTTTAAAATTATATCATATTGCTCTGTTTGAATCCTCTTTTAAATAAACGTTGAGGATAGAACTATTGATGTGGTTTTTAAACTTTAAATTTCAGTTAGTTCAGATCATTTTAAATAGTCCTTCAGCAAGAATAAATCAGTTTTTATAACTTATAACTTTCAATTACAGTCTTTGGAGAGAATAACAGCGTGTTTCAAGGAGCTGTAAAGTACAACAACAAGGAAATGTTAGTGTTTCATTTGTGCAGGCTTTAAGCTCCTGTGGAACCTAACAAGAGTTTTTCATAAGGAAGCACATCCTAGAGGGATCCTTGAGCGTGTCAGTCTAGGTGTGGCTTTGATCTAGTTTTGAGCTTTCACTTAAGGAACTTACTGATAGACCTTACAGGGGAAGATGCTGACCTACTTTGCTCTGTTTCTACTGTTCAATAAAAATGGACTGAGAATCACAAGCTGTTAGAGCCTTCACTGATGTGCCACTGAATTGCATGGAAAGATGCTTCCTTTGTAGGAATTGCAAACTGGTGGCTCTGATGAAGGAGAAATTTCAGACTTAACTAACAGCTGACTCCACTGCCAGGTATTGGACAATGCTAAAACTTTAAAATGTAGCAGGAGCAAATCTCAACTAAGTCTGGTATGAATCTATTGTTAGATGCAAACTAGAATTACCTATTTTGAATAGGTATAGGTGTTTGTCTATATTTAGAACAAATACTATGGAATTATATAGATGGATAGGTAGAACCCACACAATAGAAGGTTTACCTGGTAATTTATTCTCTGTATTAAAGGATCCAGCTGATTGGTTCTTATCTGCTAACGTAGGTTTTAACAAATCTTTCAGAGCCTAGTAAAATCCAAAGGCTTATATGACTGCCAGTGTAATTCCAGTCCTTAAAAAAACCCCAAAAGAATGACTCCAATGGCAATCTCATTAGAGGACATCAGTTCTGGGCAGAGTAGCTGAATGGCTCAGTTGGCACTGCAGCAACACAAAAAATGGTAAATTCACCCTACTTTAATTCTTTAGAGTGTCATTTACTGATGTGTTTCTGCCTGAGCTTTGTTTCTGTGTATGTAGATTCAGACTGTAAGATAGACTTTGGAAATAATGTGGAAATACTGGAGTAACTTTTCTTTCCTCGGTTTCTGACCCTCTATCCTGATGTTGGCACTTACTTTTTAATGCTGGACAAGGGCTGTACCAGGTACAGGCTGTACCTTGGTCCGACATGGTGGTGCTAGGAGAGAAAACAGTAACCATATTCATTTTTAGCTCTTTATTATGTGTTTTTCCTCTGACCAATTAGACAACTTGATTCTTGAAACTATAATACCTGGATTCATTGCCTCTACCATTGCTTATTGGTGAAGCAGAAAATGTTGTCTGAAATGCTTAGCAATAATACCCATCTGAAACATCTATTTCTTGTTTCCATTCTCTGTCCTCTTCAGTAGCATTGAACACTTTAGTAACTCTTTTTCTGTTAGGATAATGCCATATTCTCTGAACTGAAGACTATTTATTTTTTTAATAAAGCCTTCACATCTTTTTTCTACAGACACAAAGGCAGATCAATGGAACTGATGAAAAAGTTGCTAAATTGGCATATGCAACATTAATTCCAGGATATCTGTGTTACAGATTGGCCTGATATTTTTCCATTTTAAATTAAGAAAAAAAAATAGCATTTATAGCAATACAATGTGTAAAGGATAATATTTTCTCAGGTGAAATTCCATTCAACTTGTCAGGCATTCAAATTTAGTTAAGACAAGGGTGAGACAATACTATTCTTTGAACCAACTTCAATGAAATGACACCGAGTAGGAAAGCAAAGCAATGAGCGATAGAAATATGAAGTATTTCCTAATACCAAATGTGGTTTTTTTTTCCTTCCTTCACTCCTTTTGCCTTTTTTCCCCTTTTTTCTCTCACTTGCCATGCAGATTGTAGGGTTTCCTTATTTACTGCATAAATCAGTGCTTTACCTTTTTTTTTTTTTTTGCAATTTTCAGAAATTTGCTAGTTTAGATTCATATCACAGAATTCCAGTTATGTTACCCTGCTAATCCAGGGTCTGAATTGCTATTCTAAGGCTTCTAGTGCTTTATGGTTTTATCTGGCCCTTGATGAAGTTGTATTTGAATACCATAGAAATTATAGAATTTTGACCCTTTTGTTTCACAGCTCATATTCTGCTTTTCTAAATGATGCATTGGGAACTTTAGGATGTATTTCAGATAGTTCTGTAAAATGGTACCTGAAGTAGGATGATGTATATCCCATTTCCCCCTATGCCTCAGGAATTTTCCACATCATTAGTGTTTTCTGCATTGCAACCCTACTACTAGGTAAAAAGGGAGCAGTTCTCCGCCTCTGTATGCCCATTGTAATTGTCCTTGAAATACAGATTATGGGGGGGGAGTTTTGTACGTGAGCTCAAATCATGCAACTTGAACACCTAAGGAAAAATATATGTAAAATGATGTAGGGGAACGCAGTCATTTGACTTTGTTCAAATCTTCAAATGATGGACTTCGGCTTCCATTGAACACTAACTTCTGTCCGTCTTACAGCTCAGTATAATCCAAAATAATTGCAGATATAATTAACAACCATTAACCTGAGTTACATTTCTCTAACTGCTACTAACTTTGAATCTCCATTTACAGATTGTCCTAACTTGACAATAATATCTGTCTTTTATGGTGTCTAATTGGCTTTTAGAAAAGATAAATTAGGTTTTCCATTAGAACGTAAGAAATGCCCGATTGGCTCAAACTAATGGTCCATCAAGCCCAGTATTCTGACTTGCCACTAGCAAAATGAGATGCTCTTTTGGGAGAGCATGCAGCTGTTTCCCCTTGTTCTCCTCCAGCATCCAGAATTTTAAGATTAGGGATGCTGAAGTCTTCATTCCTGCCCAGTTCTTTTGGTATCTGGTCACAGATTGTTCATGAGTTTGTCCAATCCCCCTTTGAATCGGTTGATATTTTCTGCCTCCATAAATTTACCACTTTTTTGTTACTGTTAAATATTATTGAACTATTATACCTCTTTTTGTAATTGTAAATGGGATTTCTTTGGCACAGATTATGTAAGGAATATGACAAATAAACAAAAGGGTCGTATTATGTACCAAGTGCTCTTAGGAAACAGGTGGGTAGCATATTCACAACATTATGATTTTTTTTCTTGAAAGTTTAGAATTAGTAAAAAAATGGAGGAAAAATGTAATATAAACAGTGAACTATTTCCATATGATAACACAGATCTATAAAAATATTTAATATTTGTAGAAGTTGTCTCGGAAAGGGACTAAACATGATACCACTGCTGTGGTAACATTCACAGAATATACTAAATTTGATGGAAAGCTAAGGGACTGAAGCAAATATCTGGGGATATTAGACAAGGTAAATACAGGATGACATTTGGTTGAAAAATGGAGGCTCTTTCAAAAAGGGAAAAAAACCTGAACCTTGGGCATTGATTTAATGATCAAGAGGTAGCACTTTCTCTGGTAGAGGAAGAGTGTTTTGAGTCCAGGAGTTCTGGAAGTAAAAACTTTTTGTATGATCTTTCAGGGTATTCATCTGACTCTAAACTTGGTTCAGAAAGAGGGCAATAGATGTTTCTCATGTTTCTTTCATCTTTTCTTCTAGACTGTTTCACAAAGGGCTAAGTTAGGAAAGGTTTCCTGGGTCTTATGCTGTCAGCTTCTCCTAACAGATAGAGCTGTGCATTAGTAATATGGGAATGCTTATGCCTGTATCCTGAAATAAATTGTCCTTTAATTACTAAAATCCAACCTTTTTCTCAGGGTTAGGATTCACCTGTCCCTCTGCAGATATTACTGATAAAACTTATGTATCGTGGCTTTTGCTGACACAGAAATGCCTTTAAATCTCTAACTGGATTGACTGCGTTGGCAAAATTCTAAGCCTTTACTACTACAAGTGGAAGAAATTTCCTGAACTGTCTTACTCTACTGTACATTGGCTGAAGCATTTTCACAATCTGCCCTGTCATCACTGCGTTGAGCTGATAAAGGATTAAAGTGTTACGAAGACGCTCCACTCAGGAAGGGGATTAGCTATGCATCGCTCCATAGCAATAACTCCTGAATCATCAAAAAAGGCACTGAATAGCCGTGTTTAGCATGGAATATTTTCTTGTGTTAAAACACATTTGTTCAGCATCTTCCTCTGCTGAAGAGGTTCCAAGTCCACCAGTTCCCTGTGTTATTTGGATGTCAGCTGTAGAACTGTTGACTACTGAAACCTCCTTCCTCAGCCATGGGAAGTGTAGGTCACAACAGAGAACTAAACAAAATGCCACTTTTCTTATGAAGAATTTGTTGAATAGTTCTGATACTTGCTTGTCTGATGCTTATCTTCTATGATTAACAGCAGAGACATCTAAGATACCATCAGGTAAACATTTCTGGGCAATGTTATATTTACTGTATTCTTCAGGAAAAAGCCTTGTGGACCATGTGACTCTACCAAATTACAGTTTCTTTAAAAACAGAGCTTGTAATTGCAATTAAGTATCTGAAATTACAGCAGTCAAAATCCAATTTCATAAAACATTAAATTGAGTCTGCTTTAGAATGTACTTACACAACACTAAGAAAGGGAGTGGAATGAGCTATAAATTTCCCATTTTACTTGCCAGCCAGAATGCTACAATAAAGTACATTTGCAAAATCTCACAGAAAAAGGTTCCATAGCATGTTCTTGCGTGACATTAACTCCAGTGAGTGTCATCACTTCTTGTTCCTGCCAGGAGTAGGTTTACACTAAGAGCAAAGATATGAAAGGTTGTAATTACCAAGTCCCCATATGAAAAAGGCTTCAGATCCAGAAGACATTTAGCAGAAAGAATATGTACTGATCAACAGCTGGAGACAAATAGGGTCCTGCAGGAGGATGTTAGCTGCAGAATAAAAGCAAAGAGGATAATAAATGCAGATTATAAATAAACAATAAGATTAGAGAAGACATTTCAGCTGTAAGCTCTTCTAGGGCATACGAGAAAATATATTCTGTTTTTTTCCACAGCCTGAAGATGGTCTCATAGCCCAAGTGCCACCTCTTATCTGTTTCTCTCTCTACTAGTGCAAATTAACCCTTCATTCAATGTTTTTACACTCTATGGAGATGCTGAAAATTATATGAAATTGTTCTGGTTTTAATCTTAGCAACACTCTCAGTTTCTGAAAAATCTTAAGGAGTTAATGAGTTTATAGAGAAATAGATTGGTTTACACCATTCAGCAAGATGTACAAGAAAACATAATCACAGTCAGTGACAAATGTCTATGTTCTGTATCTTCTGTTAAGCCCCAAATGCAAGATCTTTTGCACAAATTTGTTTAGAACGAAACAACCTCAACTTCATTTCTGCCTTTCTCAGTCTTAAGTATCTTGTTGAGTCCTTTCAATTGCTCTAGGTAGAATTATTTGTTAATAAGAATTTTATAAGGATTAATTGTATGATACAACTCAAAGAAACTCCAGATTAAAAAAATAGGTGTACCATTTCCAGTGAATTTTGGTGGTATCAGTGTTTTCCACATTTATATACTACTTACTTTTTGATAAAACAACTAATCAATATCCTTGGAGATTTTCTGAATCTGTGAGTAGAACATGAGAAATATTTGTTAAAAGCTTTATAACCTCTTTGCTAGTGAAGGATCATTAAAGAGGTTTCCTCTTCTGACTGACATTCCTGGGAATGTGTTTTTTAAGCTTTACAAGAGTGGCATGGCTGTGATAAGGAACAAGAATGGGTCATTTACTGTGCTTACAGAGAGACACTGATGCTCCCTCTGTTGAAGGACATTGATTTTTTCATTTTGGCTTACATCATAAATAGACATTGAGGAAAAAGTACCACTCAGTGATTGTTTGCATGGCGAAAGAGAGTTGAGATGCTTTTCATTTAAAAGTGAATCTTGTTGCTGCATTGATTTTATCTGACTGCTGTTTGTTTCTGTGTACATATCTAATGTATAATCAGAATCACTAAACAGGGAACACAGTAAATCGCGTTATATGATGTGTTACAGTAGCAGGAAGTATAAGATCTGTTTTTAGAACTGTAGCATAAAGCTTGGCTTTAATTTGTCCAAATAGCCATTTAAAATGTTAATGGTTAAACAGGCTGGTGACCAGGAAAATAAATTATTAGATATATTCACATTTTTTTTCCCTTAAATACTGGGTGCAGAAGATTTCTATGACTTCTCTTCACATCAAGAATGGCTGTTCAATTAGGGAGACTTTTCATCTAAATATTTTAATCATGGCAAGTGTTTGCATTAAAGTCACATTCATGCTCAAATTGTCACACAGAATTATACTGCCGAGAAAAGCCAGAACTTCCAATCACATTTTTTAGCAATTTGCCATCTCAACCAAAAATTTCTTTTTTTTTTTTTAAATCTCTTGGGAAGAATTTTCACCTACTAAATAACACGTTCTTCCTGTTGCACCAGAAATGGTGGTTATGCCTTCACTGAGAGCAAAATTATTCCTACTCAGCAATCTGGAGAGTATCTAGCTGGTACAAATACGATAAGTGCGCTAAATTAATTGTCATTTAGCTGCTTCTAATACAGGAAAGTCCTTGAAGGAGAGTGTCACAGGAATAAAGGAATAAAGAACTGAAAGTAAGCAACCACTTAAGAGAGATGAGAGATGTATTTCTCATCCAGTTAAAACAGATGAAAACCTATTTGCAAGGCTTCATTGGCATTTAAGGAGAAAAGCCCAGAATTAAAGCTCTGCAGGGAGTTCCCTGGCATATTTTAGGTTTTCTACAGACCTTTTTACAGACTTTTTGCTTTCCTGAGTTGTTTTTATCCCACCAAGTCAAAATAAGAGCACAGTATCTTTATAAGACTCCTCATCATTGTGTTACCCGAGTCGTGATGTTCCACCTTTTCTGTCAGTCACCCTGTTTCCCCGCAAAATGCTTTTATCCGTGGAGCTGTCTCCTTCAAAGTTTGCACTGAGTTGGTCCATAGCCAAAAAGCAGCTGTGGGCTTTGTGTAGCGGTTATCAACTTGGTCTCTGGAATGTAAGCTTTTGTGCTTGAAAAAAGCAGTCTCTATCTTTCCTGAAACTTCTCTTCACTAGTCATGTCATTCAATTTATGGCTGATCTTGTTAACTCACTGACAAGCCAGACACAAAAGCCTCTCAAAACTGTGTAGTTGAGGAATTGCTCGAGATAGCTTGTGCAGCCAGAGATACAGGGCAGACCTCGAGAAACCTTCCCTCGAGCTGTTTGCTTAACCTCAGTTCACTCTGCCGGCAGATTAACACTGCGACATAATCAAGGGCGGCTGGTCTTTCGGTGGCTTCTTTGCATCCTTCGGGATACCCCGTTGTGTGACCTAATTTGACATCCCTCTATTAGCAGTTCCTGAATACGGGCAGCAGTGCCCAGTGTTCTGCTCTTCGGTTTGCCTAGGTCCCAGAACCAGCAGCACTGCTGACACAGTGCTCGGACGGCAGATTAACACTGCGACATAATCAAGGGCGGCTGGTCTTTCGGTGGCTTCTTTGCATCCTTCGGGATACCCCGTTGTGTGACCTAATTTGACATCCCTCTATTAGCAGTTCCTGAATACGGGCAGCAGTGCCCAGTGTTCTGCTCTTCGGTTTGCCTAGGTCCCAGAACCAGCAGCACTGCTGACACAGTGCTCGGACTTTGAGAAATCTGGTGGAAAGCTTTCATCTGAGTATCTTATCAGCTAGTCTGAGTTCCTTCTGGAGGAAGAACAAGCCCAGAACTGTGTGAGGAGGACTGTGCTTGCTAGAGATCTAAACCAGAAACTAAAGGTGCTTGTGAAGGTGACTATGCAGTTGTTCTTTATTCACTCCAGTTACAAACTAAACCATGTTACCTTAAATTATAAACCTTCAGTGACCATCCTGAAGATAGATACATTTATATGTTTTGCTTGGTAAATAGAGCAGATGAAAAGAATTATACAGAGTCAGCTGTCAGGGCTCAGGTGACCAGGGGAGACTCTAAGCTGCAGTAATTTGTCACTTGTGGTCCATATACAGAGAGATTTGTGAAGTGTCCCATTGTAGTTGGGATTGTAAACGTGGAAGGCTCAGGGTGACAGGTGAAATGACATTTTGGAGATCTGAGTAACTGGAGATGATTTAAAATAAACAGAGTAATCCCACTTTATTTTAGAAACATTTACATTGGGGAATTACAACAGTCAGCAATTATAAAAAACAGCACTGAATACTGAAGAAGTTAAAGAGAAATAAACCAAGGGAATGTTTCGATAAAGATGAAATAAATATTGGTAGCTGTATCGCCGTTATTGAAAGACTATTCCAAGCTAACAAGTTGTTTCTGATTTTCTAATGGGTATGTTTATGAATGCTATTTGATATGGTTGGAAAACAGTATCGCTCCTTAATGCAGTCAAACATACTTGGTTCTGAAACAGGACAACACAAAAGTGACTTTACCAGATGTTACAGGATGTGCTTGAGCCATAAGTGAAATGAAGGCAACCATTCAGACACCAGTGTGGCACAATCTACTTAGTTTAAATTTTATCAGCTCCTCAAAGTACGTACTATTTGGAGAATTTCATCCTTCATATTCATTTTCTGATGGTTAATGCAATAAAATAAGAAGAAGCCCCTTTGAAGCTTACAGTTGTCATGATGACAGGTTTGCTTTTTCCTTTGCCTATTCTGACATGTTCAGTCACGATTCTGTTGTGTTCAGATGCAGTGTGTTTTAATTTACTTTGTAACTGAGATTTGCCTTCCTGTGCATCTTCACAAAGGGCTGTATGTAGATAAATTTCACATCTTGCAGTCAACCTGTCATCTCTTACAATAAGATGATAGAAATCACAAGAATATAAATATCACTTGAACACTCTGTCTTTAGCTGATCTAAGTAAAAGATTGTGGAGATAAAATACCAGTGCTAAGAAGTTTCCCTAAGTATTTGTCAGATAGGCTTAGAAGGAGGAGCAGGCTGGGAGGGTTGCAGGGAGGTTAAGGAGAGTCCAGGTGTGGATCCTAAGGAGAATTACGATATGTGTGAATTTGGTACTGTGCTGCTAACCTATATCAAATAAGAATTCTCAAGTGATAGTAACATCTTACACAATAGGGCTGGAGTAACCTTGCATAGATATGGTGTCTTGAGGACTATTCATGAGTGAGGTCCTTAACATGAGAGGAGAAATCTAGTTCAGAAGAGAGCTTGCATTAAACAGGACTCTGAAAACACAGTAGTCGACTATATCAGTTACTCGTTTACACCTTAAGTCCTTATCCTCTTCATGCTTAGTATCGCCAGCAAATGGTGACTAATAATGCGACTTGACAGAAGTGACCATTTGCCAGGTTGTGACCAGAAATAGATGAATTGGTTTATTTCAGAGTGCTTCAATACAGATATTCTTCAGAAGATGTTACTGATAAGCTTTGGAAGAGAACTTGAATACTTCTCTTGATGTGACAAAACATAGAAACTTTCTGACTTTTTGTAAACTTTTAAAATTGGTTAATTTATCCATAATCAGATGTAGTATTTGAAGCAGATATTTTGTGTTAGTTTTCCTTTAATGACACTCATAACCCATGGGAAAGGATGGTAACTTTTTTCATCACATACTCATTGTCATTCAGAATAAGAAAAAAAAATAAAACTTCATTTTTCACTGTATGTTCTCAGTGGAGCAGTTGTTGAGGCTGTGTGTGCCAGTAGCTTCCTTTGCACCTTACTGCGTCTTGTAAAAACATTGTGGGTTTTGCACCAGGTACTTCAGTTCCCATCTGGTTTTAAGGTTAATGCTTCCTAGTTGGAAGCAATTGTAGCCGATAAAAATCTTTATCTGGTGGCTGCTCACTGTAGGTCACTCCTACAAGCTATTGAATGCTTTCAACTCTGCCTAGAAGTTTCCCATGTAGAACCCTTTATTAGTCAGGTTAATAGAAGAAAAGTGGCATTCATAGTTGCTCTATCTTACGAAGGGGTAACAGAGCAGGTCATTACTGATGATGTCAGAAAAATATGTTCTGCACATGAAAATTTGTATCAACAAAAAGGTCAGTATATTATTGTAGCTAGTATATTATAGTAGTTACATCTAGTCACCAATAGTGTAATCAGCAGGAGCAAATTGACTGATATCATGGATTAGTGTTCAGTCAACTAAAGTGTCGTAGGAAGTCTCCCATTCACTCTTCCCGATCCTCCAAAATTCAGGACTTGTGTACAGAAGAGAAAGTTGGCCAGAGTAATTTTTCTCTCTTAAAATAGGAATGTTCTTACTTGTTTCTTTAATGAAATATTTTTTATATTTAAGTTTACAACTGACCTTTCTTTGGAGTAATTTTTCCAGGAAAGCATGACGCCTCAGAGGAAGACACAATTCAGTGTCCTGCCCAGATTGCCATTAACCAGAAGAGAGCAAACACTATTTCACAAAATATACCAGGGTCACGTAGGCTTCTGTTCGCTTTCAGCAGGTTGACATAATTTAAGAAGTTGCTATGCCTTTTGGTATCAGCATCCCCGCTCGGCCAGAGCCTGCCGTCCCAGGGCAGAGCTGCCCCTAAGAACTCTCCCCAAGTGCCTGAGGGCAAAGTCTGCTGTCCTGGTTTAAACCACAGGGAAAGATTTCAGCTAATAAGTTTGAATTGACATTGTACAAGTCGAGAGCTGACCTGTGGTTTAATAACCTCTGCCTGGGAGGCAGGGGAGGAGTGGTGTGTTCAGCCTAGCTCCGGAGAGGCCATCATGCTCCCAAGTTCTTACCAACCACACAGAATGAATGTAGGAGTGTCTCCAGCATGTGATATTTTGCGCCGTCTTATTGCTGCCTGTAGCTGTTCATCTACCTTTTAACTTCGGGTTTAGTGAGTACGCTCTTGTAAACTCAATTCCCATCTTGGTATCAACATCAGCAAGAAATAAAAGCAGGAACTTCTTAGTGTTGTTAGAAAGTAACTGTCACAAGGATGTTCGAGCCAGAGGCCTTTTTAAACAAGTGAAAGGGTAGGAAAAAAACATTATCTGAGCTAGCAAAAAAATTCAATTGATGCTTTGAGACAGACCTTACAAATTTACCTGCCTGTTAAAGCAGTGTTCGCATGGAAGTAGGATTTGGATTAATCCTGCTGCTTGTTGTAAAGACCCAACAAACATATTTAGCATGTATTTGCAGGAAAAAATGAATTAAAGGATAAAAATCAGAAATTATAATAGCCTAACTCATTCTCTGCTACTAGTAGAATCCCTTCTATACTGTGTTAGGCTCGTACCTGCCACGTGGTTGAGGGAGCCTTTGTGAACCGTTGCGGCGCCTGGAAGAGTATCATCTAGGCAGCCATCAGTTCTTCAGTACTCTGTCTCTTGTTGTTTATTTCCAGCTTCTCTGGTTTTATGCGTGTTGACAGTCACTCAGGTTCTGAGTCAGTGGCCTGAAGGGAGTGTCTGGTGCCATTTTAGGCAGTCTGCTCTGTCCCACTTTCCTCCAGCTGCAGCTCCACAAGTCTATAGGTCTCCAGTATGTCCTGCCCTGTGTACTTTACCATGTGGAGAGTCATATCCCAAGTCACCTCTCACGGTGCTAGATGCCTGGTTTTAGGTGAGTGATTCAAATTTTGGTAGGAAACCAATCTAAAACAGATTAAGAAATCTAAATACAAGTGTCTGCCTTTATACACAGAAGTACAAGCTCTTATTACAGCTGGTGAAAATGTATTCTGTTACCAAGCTGGCTCGAACAAGTGAGCAATTAAGAAGCTGATTAAAGAAGAGGACGAGAACAAACAGTGAGAGTACTAACTTCTTTAATCAGGCATTTAATCTGCCTCTTCACAAGTGCATGTCCTGTGTTACAACTATTTTATACTCTCGCCCGTCTCACAAGGAACAGGGTCGGTAGGCCTAAGGACTTAAAGTAGATCTAAGTGGGTACAGTTTACACTGTGTTACGTACAATTTCTGATTTGTGCTTAAGATACTAAACTTGTTTGTGGAAAAGAATGTTTCCTGGGATAGGGCTCATACAGAACTGAACATTTTCAAATACTCTGTGGCCTCATAGCCTGAACTGTCATAATAACATTTAAAAGATGAGGAGTTATTATTATCGCTCCAACCATCCATTTCTAATTCAAATCAATAGAATGTATTATGTGACTAGACTGAGCCTTCGTCCAGCATCTTGTACTTATTGAGAGGTGGTGTGAGGCAGGACCTCATTTCAGAGTTTTGTCTGTTTTAGACAAGATCCTGATATCTTTATGAAGTGGAAGAATAGGAAAACACTAACAACGATAGAATGGAAGTGTTTGCTGGTTTTCTTTCCGAATTGTGACCTAGAATATTGATTTCTTGACACAATGTAGTAACAGCTAAACTAAAAATTATTTTCCTCATATATATCATTTTAGGCAGTGACTCTAGGTGGAAAAGGCTGCAGGACAATTTGGTTTTGGTGATTGGCAGCACATTGGTACTGATGACTTGTGATGCCTTTTAAAATATTTTGGTTTATATGGTGGTGTCTTTGGAGAGAAGACAGCTTAGTCATAAGGTTGCCTACGTACTCCATGCAGCAGTCAGCTGAGAGGCATGATTAAGGTGATGGTGTCGGTAGGCACATGACTCAGCTGCATTTGAAATAAATTCTATTTGCTCATTTCAGTGCTAATACCAGAATTTCATTGAGAATCCTGAAAAATGTTAGCTGGTTTTGCTTTACTAGTATAATTGCAATATATAGGAAGGATTCCTATACCGTTCCTTTCTCCTGGAGTTGTTCGTCCATGCATGTCCATGTGTGTGTATTAATTAATGTAGTACAGAGAAGCTGTAGCTGCCTTATCATTTTCAGCTCTTATTCTCTAAATGCAAAAGAAGAGCAAATACAATGTTTACAAGTAAGTTGGTTAATTAGTTTAAATATATGCATTTCAGATTGACCTTATGAGACAATGTGCGGGTGGCAATTAAAACAAAATGACTATATTGTTTTCCTTCCAGCTTCTACAGACATTTAACAGTTTTATGTTCCTACTCTTCTTTTCTTTACTGTGGAAACCTCTTGGCATCAATGACATTGTGATATTGTCATGGGTTTTATTATTGTGAAAATGAGAAAACAAACAAAACATAGTGTAGAATGAAAAAAAATGAGTAAGGGCCATACTTTTAGTATTCTGCACCTCAGATTTTAGTCAAATGGTCTCATGTAAAGGTCTGGTACAGAAGGTCAAAAAGTAGGACACCACTCGGTATCAGAAATGGGGAGAGCAAAAAGGTTGCAATTAAGAGGAGGAATGAATTTTTTGAAACAAAGCTAATAAATAAAATACCGCTTGCAGCACTGACGACAATTTCATGCACTCTACAATTAAGAATCACCTTGTTGGATGAGCTTTCCTATAAAAAATTACACAGGGCAGTTTGAGAGATGTCAGATGTTTTGTGAGAAGGAAGTGCTGCATTGAAGTGAAAACCCCTTGGATGGACAGCTACCTGACCTGCCTGTCAGCTGCACAAAAAACTTCTGTACTCCGTGTGTTCATCTGCCTTTGTTGACACTGTTTCGGTATGCACTCTGAAACCTTCAGAGTGACGTAAAGAATGGAACATCTTTGGGAGAGCGATTGCAGCACCGTAATGGAACTCGGTCCTTTCTGCTAGGATTCAGGGCCTCCATCTCCCTGCGAAATGATCTCATCGTCTGTCATGCTGAAGCTGCACGATGCGCGGATGGCAGGTAATGCCGATAGCGCGGCTGCCGTGCCCCGGGTACAGCGGGTTATGTATTCCGAGCATCACCTCCAGCTCCCCCGCGTCTCTGAGCCATTGCACTGGCCCGACGCGTGCAGTCCGTCAGTCAGTAGCAAGAAACTGAAATTCAAGTCAGTGATTCTGAGAAATACCTTGATCTTTACCAGAGCTGACAGGGTTATTTTCCCCCCACAGTTCTAAACAAGAGTGGAAATCATAAAAACTATGATGTCATCTTATTTATTTCTTGTCTCTTAAATTTTATAGTGAGATTATGTGTTAAGAACTCTTTAAAGAACTATATTAACGTATTTATTCCAGGTTGCTGCTTGAGGTCACCATAATGTAATGTAGTTACGTAGAGCAAGCTGTGTTAAATTCCAAATACCTTTAATCTGTAATGTAATTAGTTTGATTAAGACTGGTTATCTCTGTTAATTAGCATATCTTTTAGAAGCATTGACTGAAGTGCTTTTCATGATCACAACCAGTTCTTTATGAGTTTAGAAATTCTTTCATTGTGTCTGTTGCCGGGTTAACTGGAAAAAGATCAAATCTCCTCAAAGATGTGAGACACTGTCACTGTTAAGTAAGCAGTTCTCCCAGAAGAATGAGCGAATGATGAATAGATGAAGGAATGGGATTTGTTTAGTTTTAGAAGATTAGGAAGGAACATGATAACATTTTCTAGCACATATTAGATTATTAAGTGGATGATGATCAGTTTTTCTATATAGCTGGTGGGGAAAGGAGATAGAACAAGAAAAAAAGATCAGCATAATTTATTGTAAGGAAGATTTAGGATAGGTAGATTTTTTCTAACTGAAAAAATGTGGATACTGATACTTCTCTGTGAGAAGAGCTTTTGGCGTATTCTTTACAGGTAATTTTTGTAAGTATGGTGAGACAAATGACTCTTTGGAATAATTTGGGTATTGCTGTTGTGCCGTAAACTGGAGGATTTATCTAGGTGGTCTCTTATGGTCTCTAGAAATAGCTGGTTCCACCTGGTTCTGTGATTAAGAGGAATGGGTTATTATTCATGGCAGTTCTTCTGTCAGAAGGTTGGGATAGGAAATCTAGGAAGGTCCTGGATTTCCCAAACTGGTGAGTCTCTGATTTTTGTTATTTTCTGATGAATAGAATAATAAAAAAATGAATAAAAGGCTCAACAAGTCAACTAAAAGAAGGAGAATAAGTGGATACTTTTTAAATAGAAATTTTCACATACTCTGAGCTTAATTAAACAAATGTGCATTGAAAGAATTAGGTATTTTGTTATTTTGGTTTGAATAAATATGGGCGAGCTAGGAACACTTAGCAGAAAGCAATGCAGGAAGCTACTTTGTAGATTATTGCCTGAGGTATTTAGCATGTACAGAAAGTTTATTTTTTTTCTTCTACAGTATTATTGAAAGAGTTTATGAGGTGCTTTACAAGTTTCTCATGGTTGAAAGGCTCAGATTGACTCTGCTAACTTACCTCCCATGAGATGTATTCTATATTGCATAGAGTAGTAATTTTTACAATCAATTTACTTAATTAATTTAGTAGATCAATTTATTTTTTCTGTGATGTATTCCTTCAAGGGCTTTAAATATCCTTTTTTTTTTTTCTGACTGCATTTTTTTGCTAAAGCTTTCATGACTTTCACTTTGATATTTATTTACTGAATGTACAGACTTATCACTTTAATACATTATTCCTTTGTGGTTCTAATGGATTAAATTAAAAATACATGTTAAAATGTGTTCCAAGTTGCATGCCTATTAGTATTGCCCATCAAGGGCTCAGGGAATTTTATGGCTGTACTTGAGTCATGGGTCCACATTCAAAAAATCTGGAAGACTGGGCAGGAAATCACTTGATGTGTACGTTTTCTTAAAGATTTTTTCCTTCCATTTCATTTCAATTCTGAAAATCTGTACTGCTGCACTTTAAAGCTGCATCATCACTGTTTTCCTTATGTAGGCTTTTAGTTTTCCAACTGTATAGCAGCCGTAGAAGGAGGAAGTCAAACGAACTCCTTCCATATGCTTCCCAATATATACAAGGAAGCTGAGGGGGGACTTTTTACAGGGGCTTGTAGTGACAGGACAAGGGGTAACAGGTTTAAATTGAAAGCAGGGAGGTTTAGATTAGCTGTCAGGAAGAAATTCTTCCTGCAGAGGGTGGGGAAGCACTGGGACAGGTTGCCCAGAGAAACTGTGGATGCCCCATCCCTGGAAGTGTCCAAGGCCAGGCTGGATGAGGCTGGGAGCAACCTGGGCTATGGAAGGTGTCTCTGCCCATGGCAGGGGGGTTGGAACTAGATGGTCTTTAAGGTCCCTTCTAACCCACACGATTTTATGATTCCATGATTCTATGATTCCATGATTATACACATTAACTCTGACACAAACTTCTCCATTGACATCTATTTTGAATGAAAACGATGCAATGTTTTGTTGAAGACATAAGAACAAAATTGTGTCTCTGTAAACAGTTATCCATTCAATATGGGTTGAGGTTAGTAAAATAATCCGCTAACTCCCCTGCAATTTCTTTATGTTAGTGCATTTAAAATCACATCTATCTTAAGTAATTTGTTGCATCATTTAATTCTCAGTTTCTGTTCTTTCTCTAATAGACATCATAGTAACATGCCAGCTCTTTCTTGTTGCTATCCCTTCACTTCCTCCCTCCCCTCTTCCTACATGCCTCCTCTTTGTATCTATAATAAATTGATTTTCCTAAGAATACCCAGGACTTTTTTTTTTTTTCCTTTGGCCAGTAGTGGTCAAGGGCGTTTAACCCTGTTTTTTAACTGCTGTGTTTAGTAATTGCTTTCTTGAAGGTAATGAGATGATTTCTTTTAATTAACAGACTAGATTAAATAAATGCATGGCTGGACATCTTTTTCTCTATTTAAGAGCAGGTGTTTTTCATGACTTCTTCAAGTCTGCATTCCCAAAACCACCAGGATCATCCAAGAAAAACTTACTAGTTAGCTAAACCTGCCTTGGTCTAAACTTGTGTATGATAGATGATAGCTTCCCTATAGCATTAGCTTAAAACATTAAAGGCTTTAGAAGCATTTCAATCAACTTCAGTATTTCAATTGATATGCCTGAGTAAGCTGCCAAAGTGTATTATTTAGGCGAAACCTTTCTATCTGGCTACATGAGATTGAGTGCCACTGATTGAGTAAGACAGATTTCCCTGTTGTGTATGTCTTCAGAAGTTTGGAGATTTACAATTTGTGTCTTGAAAGCCTGAGCCTTTTAAAAAGCCAGTTATTTTAGGGAATTCAGTCATTGTTTGTTGTGCAGGAAATTGCAGGTGAGGTCAGGCTTTTTTCTATCTAAAGTGGTACTGTTAAAACCCTTCCTGTCCCAGGACAAGAACAAGATAAGCGTCCAGCTTCTCAACGGAAAATGGGGCTTTACAAATAAAACTTTGCTGCTCTGAAAAGCAAAAAGCAGTTTGCATAAACAAAACCTCTTCTGTAACAATCTTTCCACACGTATCGTGTTTACAGAAAAAGTTCCTAGGAAAGTTTAGGCAAGCATGTGGCTGAGAAATGTTTATTTCTGAAAGCCATCTGTTGTAAGAGAACAAAAATCTGATTCAACTGAACTTAACTACTTTTTTGAGGTAACTATAAGTATTTCTCTGAATTGGATGGTGCTGGCGGCTCATAACTGAATTCGGCACTGGAGGAGGGGGGTGGATACTACATTTTTTGCTTCCTTGGGCAAACTTTGTTCTACTTTTCTGTCAGAATAATTTTAAACCTACATCAGGTAATTTAGCACAGATTAATCTTCCCTTCTATTTAGGAATCTAGCAGACTGTTTTAAGTAGTGAGGAAGAAAAGCTTTTAGAAATGAGACTAGAAATGCTGGCTTACTATAGAGTGAATCATTTTAATCAGGTGCTGGAAGCGTTCCACCAGCCCTCTCTCCACAGCCCTCTGAGACAGGCTCGTGGAACTTCTTTTGCTGGGAGGATGACATATGGGAATAAAACAATTCTTCTCCATGCCATTCCTCCCCTTGCTTGCTTCTCACCAAAAAAGTTTGGTTATGCAGAGATCACTAGCAGTTATATCAGCATGACCTGGTATCCAGGCAACCCAAAACCTTGTCAGCGGTAACAATACACAATGAATAACTTGGGGATGATGAAAGCAGGAGAGTCTCGTTTGACAAGATAGCACCTGTTTCGCTCTGAACAGCCAGTGTTGAAATAATGATGGCATTAGTCAGGGGAATACAAGAGGTTCAAAAGGGTTTTTGTGACTTTGAAAGCGAATTGCAGCACAGGGAGCCGTCACCGGATTCCTCTTCAGAGATGGGTTGTTATGTCTCCTATTTATTTGGTATCCAATTTTTATGATTTTATTGCTCCTGATCTCTTTCTGCTCTCAGCTACGGCTAGTTGCAGTCATGCATAGGCTTATGTCTCTGAAGTAAACAGAGTCTGTTCTTACTGAATGTAGCTGAAAACGTGAATTATAATAAGCTGTGTGAAAACTGCGGTGTGCGGTGTTGCTGGCCACGATTTTTAGTTAGTGACTCTTCCCCAGGTGGTGCCACACAGCACATCAGGGATCTCGGTTAGCTGGTACATCGACTTTTCTCCTGCTGAGTGTTACTGCTTACGTTGGAGGTCAGTAAATCCATAATCTTCTGGACTGAAGAAATGCAAAAGGATAACAGGAGTATCTTGCAGTACAAAAGTGGAACATGTACAGAGGGGACTGAAATGATTCAAAGGACTTAGATCTGGAGAAGCAGTAGGAAACATGAAAGCAATGTACAGAAAAGAGATGGGAAGACGGGGAAATTATAGAAGCAACTCTGTGGGGAAGCAAAATATGTAAAATTGAAATATTCAGATGATGGAATAAAGCAAAAGTGGCACACTACAGTGGGAAATGCTATAAGAATGAATTAATTAGGCAGCAGTATTACCTTAATGGAATTTACTTAGGGATACTGGATGGCCCATCAAAGAGGTGGCTCACTGCCTTGGAACCAGGGGCTCAGAGGGCATCTGCCTTCCAGTCATTCACTGAAGTTTAATCAGGGCTCTGAGTGACCAAAATCATGTACATACGTTGACCGTTTGGTAAACTGTAAGAAGCAGGTTTATGATACGGGTTATCTCCAGCACACAATGCTGAAGAAGACATTTTTTAATTCTTGCTGGCACCTATGGACATGTAGGAAATAAACCCATAGTGAAAAGCACCATATTCCACCCCGACATTATAATTTATCTAAATACTTTTAAAAATAATTTTAAAAATCAGAAAAAAATGATAAAATTTAGTAGTAGACAGTGTACTGAATTCAAAATAAACATAGGGTGGAAACATGCATTGAACAGAAAAGTAAAAGAGAGATAGTAAGTTGCCATTTCTTTCCACTTTCCTTCCTTTTGATGCATCTCTTACTGAAAAGAAGTTAAATAAGGAGAAACTTTAAACTGGAAACTTAAGTGAATTGATTTATGTTTGCAATGGAAGAGATGGATCTTAAACCAGGATGTTTCACTCTCTTAATGTGAAAAATACATAGAGACTTCCTGACTTTTTGTGAACTTTTAAAATTGGTTAATCTATCCATAATCAGATGTAGTGTTTGAAGAAGATAGTTTGTGTTAGTTTTCCTTTAATGGCACTCATAACACATAGGAAAAGATGGTAATTTTTTTCATAGAATGAATCTCAGACTGGTTTGGGTTGGGAGGGACCTTAAAGCCCACCCAGTCCCACCCCCTGCCATGGGCAGGGACACCTTCCACTAGACCAGGTTGCTCCCAGCCTCATCCAGCCTGGCCTTGGACACTCCCAGAGATGGGGCATCCACATCTTCTCTGGGCAAGCTGTAACCATATTTAATGCTTCAGCATTACCAAAGTAAGTGTAATAATAAAACTCATCTCTGTTGTCATGTACTCTTCCATCTCAGGGTACAAAAAGGACAGTACCGAATGCAGGAGGTGTGTGTTTCGTGTTCCTGTGTTTGGACAGACATCTTGATTTTGTGTAGCATTTTCCATTTTCAATTGTAGTGCTAGAGTAGAAGGTTGTGATAGTCACTGGGTTTGGAGCATGAAAGGTGAGGTTGAATAATAAAGGAGTTCTCTTTAAATGAGCAAAAATTTGTTTTCTTGCAGCAGTTTTTTCATATTGCCCTGGCAGTGACTAAAGGAAGCTTTAAAAATCCATTTGCCACACAGATATTATGGTAATTAGTGGTAAAAAAATCTCCTAACTTTCAAGGAGTTGAAATTTAAGTGTAGAAAGATAATGTAGCATTTAATATACTAGAACGTTTAGGAGGAATAAATGGATGGATATGAAGTTGTTGCTTTGGAACTTCATGATATAGTAAATCTCAGTATTGATATCGAAGATTTCTTAAGCTGAGCAAATTGTAAAGATTGACTTTTCTCCTAGAGGGACTGGATTATGTTTGTCTGCTCTTCGGAGCTGAAAAATGCTGAACAATTTCAGGGATAAGCAAAGAGAGGGGATTTTGTAGATGAGTTTGCAAGCACTTCTGTCTTTAGTGGACTCAGTGGAGCCACAGGAACACAATTCCTTGCAGTGTTGTGAGCTTCAAGAGTCGCTTAGTATCCAGCCAGCTTTATGAATGTGCATTAGTTTTTTCCAGATAG
The DNA here is from genome assembly GCF_000690775.1 of Eurypyga helias. Lineage (NCBI taxonomy): Eukaryota > Metazoa > Chordata > Aves > Eurypygiformes > Eurypygidae > Eurypyga > Eurypyga helias. The sequence continues at coordinate 74,749 of NW_010270061.1, read as the reverse complement.
AGGAGGCAATGTAGAAGTCTTATGGTAAAGAGAGAATTAATTTAATCTATTTTTAAAATGGCAGTCTTGCTAGAGAAGCTGAATATTATTAATAAAACAGTCTTTAGAGTTATCATTGAATTTATGGTATATAACAAAAAGAAATACCACATTAAGATTCTTTACTATTTTTTCCATGCTTGCTTTAAAAAAAAGAAAATGAAAGGAAAGGTGATTTTTTTTAAAGGAATCCACAGTTCCCACAGAGTTGGAACTGGGTCAATCTCCTGACAGTATTGATCAAATGGCAGACAACTGGATTTTTCTCAAGTGAATACAATTTATTCTGTATTTTGGTGGCATTGAAAGTAGCCTGGCATATTAATGGGGATCTTTGCTTTATTAAAATTATTACATTATTTGAATTAGAGATAGGTCAGCTGCTGAGTTTCACAATTTTTCTGTCCACTCGGTTGCTAGATATGGGATTGTTAGAACAGTTATTAATTTTCAGATTTTACACTTAGGAATGGATTCTCAAACTTTATGACAGAATTCCATTTATAGTGGTATGAAACTTAAACATCTCTTTAAGATTTTGAGAAGCACATTTTTGTCTTCTTTTATAACATTTTTTGGCGTAACAGTATTTTTCACCATTTACTTGTAAAATCGTAACAATCAGATGTGAAATCCAAAGGAGAAAACCTTGAAGTAAATATTTGTTACTAATTTTCTGTAGGCCAGAGAATCATAGAATCACAGAACTGTTTGGGTTGGAAGGGACCTTAAAGCCCACCCAGTGCCACCCCCTGCCATGGGCAGGGACACCTTCCACCAGACCAGGTTGCTCCCAGCCTCATCCAGCCTGGCCTTGGACACTTCCAGGGATGGGGCATCCACAGCTTCTCTGGGCAGCCTGTCCCAGTGCCTCACCACCCTCTCCAGGAAGAATTTCTTCCTTATATCTAATCTAACCCTCCCCACTTTCCATTTAAACCCGTTTCCCCTTGTCCTGTCACTACAGGCCCTTGTAAAAAGTCCCCCCCAGCTTCCTTGTAGCCCCTTCAAGCACTGGAAGGTGCTATAAGGTCTCCCTGGAGCCTTCCCTTCTCCAGGCTGAACAAGCCCAACTCTCTCAGCCTGTCCCCATAGCAGAGGTGCTCCAGCCCTCGGAGCATCTTCGTGGCCTCCTCTGGACTCGCTCCAACCAGTCTATATCCTTCTGATGTTGAGGGCTCCACAGCTGGATGCAGCACTCCAGGGGGGGGTCTCACAGGAGCAGAGTAGAACAAACACATTAGTTGATAATTAACAGATTAAAATTATAATTTTCAGTCTTCTTACATAGTTTAATGACATTACTTCAAGGGGGCTTGTGGATGTTTGGCACCTCTTAGGCTTCTAATGACTATGTAAAAGATACTAACCTTGATATATGTTCAGAGATTGACATCACTGACAAATTGCCACATTCTTCAGTGACAGCAGTCAAGTTCGGTGCTTGACGACAGGCATCTTGCATTGTACGAACAAGCTATGCAGAACTTTCCATGTACAGAAAATACTGTCAGTGTGTAATAAGATCAGCTTTACCTCCTTAGTATTTCATATACATTGGTAATATAAAATATGCAAACTAATTTTTCATCCATCTCAGTTTGAGTGCTTTGTGAATTCACGCCTCAGTAATCTGATCCATCTTAAGACATACAGTCCAAATATCATTACCTGCAAACTGCATGTCCTCCCGTTCCTTGGATGTTTTATTTTAAAGATTTGAGATTAGAGAGCTGGTGCTGCAGGGATGGAGAAAAATGTTTTTTTGAAATTCAAACAGCTTTTCCCACTGCAGCTGATGAAAGCTTTTTCAGAAGCAGTTCTTTCTGCAAACTGCCTTCCTGTTTGCCTCACCAATTCATAGTGAGAAAGGACTTGGAATGACTGACCCTGGAGTTCGTTAACTCTGCTTTCTCCTAGTCCTCCTTTGCACAAAATTACCCCAGAAAAAAGTTATCAGCTCTTTAAATCTGATCATTGAATTTTGGAAATTGTCTGCCCTTTAGGTGTTGCTTCGTGTTGGCTCCAGTGTAAACCATTGAAGGGAAAATACTTGTCTGTCTTTTGGGTCTTCTGAACCAGTTTAAAGTCTGATTTTTTTTTAAGTTTAAAAATTTTGTGCAAAAGAGCTAGAAGCAGCTTGGGCAGTACAGAGTGATGTTTCACAAAGATTTCGATTTGGTTGTTAAATGGTCACAAATCAAATGCAGATCACAAAGAAAATCACCTTTTCCTTGGTTTGTGGGCTAAAAGAGAAGATTTAGGGGGTGGGAAGAGAAACTGCCATCAGATTTGTGAGCTTTGGGGAAGATCATCTGAATACGATTCTGGGTTTTCAGGAGATAGAGGGTAGAGCTTTATGCTAGAGCCTTACTTGCAAAATGAATATGTAATTTTACATGAGGTGTGTTACTTTGTTGGGGCTTTAGTTGAATAATGCGCAGCAACCTTCCAAACGCAGTCGCCGTGTTTATCAATTCTCCTGTTCTCATAAACCTTTGTCCCAGCTGATACAGAATGCCAGATTCCTTCCATGCATATCAGTAGTCTTCACAGCAAGGAAAATACCACTTCAGTTTTGTTTGTGTGCTTATTAAACTCAAGGATTCATTCTAATATTTTGATCCAGTTTGAAATCTGTGTACTGGGGAGAAGTGGTGAATGGTGTCCACTTTCTCCTGTATTCCCTTTCTGTGAATTGTGTTTGCATAAAGGAAAAACAGGAAAGTATTTATTTAACGTGCTTTGTTGACAAAAGATGCCTCAGTATGTAAACAGAAGCTCTTGAGGGTATACTATCATATCTACAAATATTTATTTCAACCTTAAAAATCCTCCTCTTCTTATCCTTAAAGCCTCTTCCAGAAGACATTGTAGTCTTCGGTAGTATGTTCTGGTGAGCTGTCAGTCTGTCTTTTACCTTTCCACCCAATTCTAAATAAATTAGACTACTTTTAGTGGTAGTATGAATTTATTCAGAAGCGATCACTGAAGAGTAAGTAAGATTAAGTAAATATTTTTCTTTTAGCTTTCCTGAAAATGTTCATCTGACCCTTAGTAGTTGGTTGACTAGTGATTCTGTCTTCTCTTTTGTTATCTGTATGTATTATTCACACAGTGCATAAATCCCTGCCTATATGTTGATATTATTCATAATTAATCTCTAGAGAGTTGACGAAACTAAGGATGTCTAAATAGACGTGTTTTTCCCCAGTTAATATTTTCATCCTGATTGACAATGATAAGTTTACTGCAAGGGTGCTGATTACAGGCAAAAACAAACTCAAAGAAAAAGGCACCTTGGAAGGTATATACCACAGTGTCGGCAGGAGAGGCAATTTACGTTACTCTTTCTTAAGATTTGAAACTACTGAAGTAAGCGTTCTCCAGGGACTGACTGGGCTTGTTTAGAAATCTTCTTGAGTGCTAAGTTGTGCTGAGAAGACACACAAAATATAAACTGACCTTAACAATGGCTGGAATATAAACTGGATCCACTCCATTGTTAGGGAGCAAGACGCTGGATGACAAATTATATTTATGACTGAAAAGCATACTTTTTTTATTTGAACTTAGGAACAGAAACTGTATCCAGGAGCAGCAGAGCCATTATGGCACACTGTTTTCCAAATGCTACATATTTTAAATATGATTTTGTAAATATTACAGAAGAAAAGGAGAAATTTAGACCCATGATAATGATTAGTATTTCAGGAAGGCATTTACTTTTACGTAATGGGTTAGATATCCAGTTACATGTACCAAACATTGGTATTTTGGGTATTTATTGGTACTTACATTTAATAAAAAATATGTTGGGTTGGACAATGTATAAAATACAATTCTATGTCCCAACATTTTTTTATATGTCGTTATCACATAAACATAAGTTTCAGTTCTGTGCACCAACATGGTTCAGTCTTCTCATCCAGTGAGTGAAAATTAAAATTACATCCAAAGATCTACTTCTGTTCTTTCACCTATTTTTCATTTTTTTCTCAAGGCCCAAAGTCCAGATGAAAGAAACTGAAATTTCTGAATACCACGTTCAACAGGAATGTCCAGATTTAGTTGTATATAGTTGTCTGAAGCTATTTGGAAAAGACTGAAGATATGTTTTCCTCTGTCTGATATCTCTATTACCTGCTGGGTTTGCCTATGAGGCAGGCAGTGCTTCATCTTGTGTCTGTTGTAGCTGAATATTTCCTCTGGATCTTGGACCTTCTGCTAGAGCTATCTGTTTAAAAATAGAACCTTTAGCAGGCACAGTGACATATGTGAGTGCATCTCATATCCTTACTACAACATGAATTATGTTTGTCTGCTATTAAAGACACCAAAGGCTAATTTTGCTTTGTCCCACATATACATTCTTTATTGCAAATTGCTTCCTACCATAATCTTCAGAACACAATTCTGTGTGACACTGGCAGCAGAAAACTAATCTCACCATTGCAACGTTGCTGTGCATTTGGAGTAAGTGCAGCTTTTACCTTCAAATGCTCAGTCGTTACTGAAGGGACCTGGGGACACGATATAAAAATGGAAATTTGATTAATTAAGGTTTGCGAGGTGAGGCAATTCTTTCTGATCATATATGTCCTTTCCTGCACTTGATTCACATGCTGTCTTAAAAAAGAATTGTATCTGCATTATGAAGAGGGAAAGTGAAAGCCAGGCGGAGTTGGAAATGTGTAGTTTGACTTCCCTCAGGACTTTGGCTTCCGAAGAAGGACGACTCTTCCATGTCAGGGTGAGACCAAGACGACAGTGCATTGCTGTCGGAATCCCTCATTAGCAGATACTTGTAATTTTATTAACCATTTTTTCCCAGTCGTAGATACCATCATTGTCAAAGCAGCTGGAAGTGTGAACAGTAGCAGAGATAACATAATATCTTTTGGAGTCTGAACAGAAAAGCTGTTACTTTGAAACTCTGGAGAATACAGGCTTGTGTTGTATAACAGGATTACTCTGTATTAACTGAAGTGTAGGCACCACTTGGAAGGAAGCAGTACTCTACAGAACAAATAAAGCATCATAAAAATGAACTGCTTTAAAATTCTTGCAGGAGAGGAGTTTTAAGATAAAAATAATAGTAATATAGAGAAATGATTTATTGCTCAACTATGTCTTTTTTCTTATTTCTTCATTGAGGCTTACTGAACAGTGTCCTTTGGCAGCAGGTGTGAATGGAACGATTACATTGCTGGCTCATCTGATGTTGGCTGAAGGTAGCAGGCACGATATGCTTACAGCAAGATACAGTCTTGTCTCACAAAATGTAGTGTCAGAGGAAAAAAAATCAGTTCTCATTGTAGTAATGGTGTACATGTAATTTACGTTCCATACTTCTGTGTTGTTATTCTGCACATGTAATTTGTTCCTAGACAAACCTTTGCTTCCTCACAAGTAGCTTTCAGTTTCCTGAAAATTTACAACCGAAGTGTTTTCTCCTTGCATGAATGAATGAGGATTTCATGTGCGGGATTCCAGCTGCCTTGAAAATAGATTTCCTAGTGCTGGTACGTCTTGTACCATTGATGCAGTTATCTGTGAAGCGGTGAATATACTGCTATGCATGCATATTCTGTTCTTTGTCTGTTTTGTTATGCAATACAAACCTAGAGCATACTGAGATTCTCTTCCTGATGCTTTACTACCATACTAATTACTCTGGTGGTGACTGCCCAAGTCATTCTTCTGGCAAAATTACAGAATTGATAAGAAATCCCAGTGATGTAAAGGTGTTCTTCTAATAGTGAGAATAATAAGGAGAGAGAAAAGGCACTCAACACACGCCTTAGAGTTTTGTTCACTTATTTAGCCAAAATAACATAGGAAAGGCCTAGAAGCAGCATGTAGTAAAATATAAGTGACAACTAATACACATCTGAAAAAATAATTTCCATGCATACAATGTAATGGACTTTTCAGTTAGATAATATGAGTATAAAGGAGGACAGTGACGAGCGCTTCTAAAATACGAGTTCTCTGCTCAGGACTGTGGTGTGGAGAATTGCTGGGAGTGGCAAAATGGTGGCTCTGTGGTTGTGCTGGGGTTCATACAGCACCTTGCAGACAGGTCGACAGGTACGAGTACGCGGGGTTGAGGTATCAGAATGTTTATTGCTAGTGACGGCGGAAAAGAGGTAGAGGAAGAGCTCAACTGAATCTGCAGCTTAGTTTTGCATTTTGCTATTCACAGTCATAAAAGAAATTTCTGTTCCATTCTAAACCGAGCAGATGTCATCAGAGAGTACTTGACAGATATATGTTTGGTTTGCAGGGTTGACAGATCTGTTTGCTGTATCTTGTAGCATCCTTTTTTTAGGTTAGAATAGCACTTTATATAAAAATAATGAGTTTATAATTATATAACATAAACAGAATAAGGTTGAAGGGTCCATTGGGTTTCATTACTTCAAAGTGCTGCAATGCTTGCACATTATAGACAAAATTTTACCACTAAAAACAATTCACGTGGGACATTAGCAGGCAGGAATACAAAGTAGCTAAATGCTCTCAGACTAAGGTATCTGTTTGTTTTGTAGGCTTAACTTCTTTGACACTGTGAAGAATTTGGCATCCCTTTTGAAGAGGTGCTTTTAGTACCTGACACTTTAATAGAATACCTCGGTGCAATATTAAATTAACAAAGACAACGCTAAATAATTAATGTTCTCTCCCTCCTCCTTTTCTTTTCTGTCCCTCTGCCCAAAGTTATCCTGTATATTGACTTGTATGAAATAAACATCCAACCTGTCTTGCAGTGCAGTTTGACATCCTTTGGTGAAGCAGATTTCGAATAGAAAAAAGTACATATGTTAAGGCTGCCAGGTTGTCCATCTTAGGCTGGAGCAGTGAATTGCATTAGGACTGCAGTTGTTTAAAAAGAACCTGTAATAAATCCCTGTTCTGGTGTGGGCGAGTACTGTAGACAACTCTGTCTGCTGTGTTATGGTTTCTAGGGATATAAATGATCCTGAGGGGCAAAAAGTGGGGATAACAACAACTGCTTTTGTAGGTACCAAAAGTCGTGTAGCTGCTGATTTTGATAGTATTAATGCAGTTTGTTGGAAATTTTTAATTCATGCTAACCTCTCGAAGCTGTAATTGTTACACAGTACTGGCAGTTTTGAAAACATCTCGGTAGTAATTTTCAGATGCATAAACTATGGTCACGTGTTGGTAGTGTTTCTCCATTATTATAAAATACTGCTCTGTGTAAGAGCCTCAGCCTTCCACTCTTCCTGGATTACTTGATCACTTTTTTATTCGAAAGAATGTAGATCTCTAGACTCTCTTTTAGTTTCTGAAATGGATTTTTAATTAAATGGCCATAAAACTTACCGAAGATTATGAGATGAAACAATAAGGTGATTTTAGCAGAAAGCGGGGGACATCAGGTCACTGTACCTTAGCTTCCCCAGACTCTAGGCCTAGGTGGCAGTGCTAGCAGCAACAAGTGCAGCAGCTGCACTCATGTGGAACTCTTCTGGGTCTGTAGAGTGTGGGCATTGGTTTAAAAAGAAAAATCAGGTTTTTTTTTTGAATTAAAATTAGAAATGAGAAGCATATAATCTTTGAGTCTAAGACGTGCTTGAAATACCTGAAGTTTATGCAGTTTCTGTGTTGGTTCATTGCAGTGCACAGAAATGTACATTTTGTAAGCAAGATACTCTGACATAGAAAGTCTGGATCTTCTGAATATTCCTTCCTAGGTCAGACGAGGTTTTTAATTTTAACAAAGCTACGCTAAGGATGCAGAACATAGGCCCTTGTTTGTCATCTGTGACACAATCGTCTCATATCAGATTTGTTTAATATCCTGGTCGAGCAAAGTATTAAATATTCCTGACTTCCTTTAAAGCCAAGAATTGTAGCATCTGTCAGCATATCTGACAACATTTTCAGAATTCTTGTCAAATTGTGCCTTAAAGGAATGATAGTTTATAATCTGTTTTGGATAAAATAATGTTTACTCGGTCTCCTTTTCTCTATCTTCTCCACCACTTATTGTCTATAACAAGTCATATTCTCTCTTGCACCTTGTCTTAGGAGACTTCATTTACATACACAGCAGCACCTGCCTGCTGTCTGATGTATTGCAGATATATTTGGATGTTGTGTGAATGGATGCGGTAAGCAGGGTAGTGACTATAGAGTAGTTTGCATTCTGAAACATCCTAGGAAGCCAAAGGATGATCTAGGAACCCTGGCAGCAATTTAGGTAAGTTCATGTGCTGTGCCTCAGGCAACACTGATTAATGAAATGGCACAGTACCTAAGCAGCTTCAAAATCTGCTGAGGGAGGCTGTTTATGGCAGATACATTGCATACTGGGACTTTAATTGTCTGCAGCAACAGTGCACCAGAAAGTTCCTTATACTTAAACATTCGTAAGGCATAAATATGTATGCCAGAAAAGCCAAGACCTGTTCTTTTCTTTCCATATGGAGCAGAGGGGGATGCAGGTGATGTGATGCCCCTCATCCCTGGTTTCCCAGCCCTGCCCTCCATAACAGTAGATTTATCGGTACTTCAGGGTGCTGCGAGTCTGCTCAATTATGTCTTGGAGGCAAGCAGGACTGTCTGTTTTTCAGACGCGTTCAGAGGGCAGACAGGCTTTTGGGGCTTCCTGGCAGGATTGTTGTGGCACAGTTACTTTCAAAACAAGAATAATGGAAAATAAATGTGAGAAGAACATGGAAAGCTTGACTTACTGCCCTTCATTGCTTGTGTCCCTTAAAAGCAAAAGCTAAAAGGCCTAGCAACTGAGGGAACTGTGATACAGGATTTATTCTGACTAACTCTGCATCTATAACAAGTAGTTCCAAAATTCGTAGCAGTCTGAGCTTTTCCAGACGCAGGATGAGCTGATTCAGCAATGAGCTTAATCCTGCATTTAAACTGAAGAGAGAATTTACTTCCAGTTCTTGGTGAAATGATGAGAATCTGAACACTTCGTACTTTTTGAAGTATCTAATTAAAAAGGGGAAAAGGCAGATAGCTTGATTTTGTTAAAGTAATAACATTCTGGCTTGTCTGTAAGACCAGCTATGTGTTTGCCTTTCATCTGCATGCTCTGATCAATATCTGTAAGCCCAAGCAGTTACTTGAGTCTCTGCAGAAATCCCCTCTTATGCCTGATATTTCTGCTTCCTGTCTTGAAATTGAATTCCTTCAGCACCTTTAATAACTGTATCGCAGTGGCTGCGTGTGGGTGTGGGTGGTCGTTTGCCTCTTTCCTTAGTTAGAGATGTAGGACTTTTCTTTTGCAGGCCAACTTCCACAGGATTTCCAACTTGTAGCATTTGTATTTAAAAGTCCTTTTTAAATCCTCATTAATTCTCTGTTTTTCATATAAACTATAAGTTCCATTTTTGCTATTGGAAACCCAGTTCTATATGACATGCTGTATGTTTGCAATACTAATCTTTAAAAGAAAGTACTGACCGGAGATTTTGGCAATGTTTGGATGTTTTTATAGGTGGATAGGGAAACACACAGATGTTTGCATGTAGCTGCAAGCCTGTGTAATGCCATGTAGAAAGTGTGATTGTTCTGTACTCCTGGAATCCACAGCATTTGCGGCAATCATTTCAGCTGTTAACACAGTCCTCAGAACTTCTTCGGAAAAAGTTTGAAGCAGAAAAGCAAAGAAAGAAAGTGTATTGAAGACATTAGAAAAGAAAGAGACTTTCTGTCTTCCGTTGTTGTTCCAGAAGAACATTTTGTATCACACTCAGGTGAGTTTTCCCTGTAATACTTAATGACAAATAGGTTAAATCCTTTCCCATGGAAAATTCCCAGTGATGGCCTCTTTGTGCACTGGTGATAGAGTTGTTTCAGGAGGTACGCAAGAATACTTTGACCTTGGGTTTTCTAATGAAAATCGGTATCTTTAATCAGGCATAATAGTTCTTAAGAGAAAATTTTGCAGTGGCGTGATTTTTTCTGGATGGGGCTTCGCTCTCATCAAGTAGAATAGCTTCGGTGGTATTACACATCATCAGCTTTGGATGGAGTCGTTAATCTACCTTCGGATTTCTAATAATGCCACCACACTGTTGTATTTATTAAAGTTCATAAATATTGCAAAATGCTACCGAGATTTGCAGCATCAGATCTAAATGCAACCTGTTATCTAATGCAACCTGTTTTCCTTCTGCCTATTTTACGTGTGTGACTTAAAAATAATATCTTCCCATTTGCCCCTGTTAACACTGTATTTTCTTAATTCCAAGTTAAACCAACCTGTGGTTCTTACAGTCGTAATGCTTTGTTTGTAAGTTGATGCTAAAAATAAATTTCAAAGGGGAACAACAGAACAGTGGCATTGACTGTATTAAGCCAAGTAATTCTGAAGAATAAATGCATAAGAAAACTACTTATTCAAGCTCTTCCAGAAAATGAACTATTTAAATTTATTTCCCATAGTAAGAATCTTTGAGTACTATCTTTTCAGCAGCTCAATTGCAAACACCAGAAAGTGAATTGGAATGCTTCCACTTATGAAACCCAAGAACTGTCTTATCACATGAGGTGCTTTCTGTGGAATGCAAATGTTTACCATACATCATTTGAATTTTTCTCATCTGTGAAATATTTCATTGAAAATCAAAAACACTCCTCCAAATCATTCTTCTTGAAAACATCTCGAAGGACAAAACAAGCCGTCTGGATTGTGGCCATACACTGTTGCTATTCAATAAAAGTCAAACTGCAAAGACTGCAGTAAACAAACAGTTATCATACAAGCAATTCTAGTATCAGCAGTATCTAAGCCATGGAAAGTTTTACAAGTTTTACAACTGCTGGTTATCTAGTGTGTACATTCATATTAGTGCCCTTCACTGCGTGGATTTAGAAGTGCTTAATTGATTCATCGTCTCCATAAAGCAAGCAGCTAATGAAGATTTTCTTATCTCACGGAGCCAGTGCTTTTGAAAAAGAAGGATCTCAATTCGGTCTGTCCTGATGCTTTGACGTTCGGAGTGGCAGCGGTATGTTGCATAGTGACAAATGGGATATTTCAGGTGCCTATAGACTTTTTTTGTTAGACCTGGAGGCATAGAAGAGTCTGGAATGAAGCAACAGGTTAGAGCTGTAAGTTTCAAAATTGGGGGAAGTAGACAAATCAAATATATGACTTGGTGAAAAAAATAGTTTTCGATATTTTTAATCAAATGGATTTCATATCAGTATACTGCTAAATCTATGAATTAGTTCTCCCTTTCTACATCTACTTCCTGGAAACCCCTGATAACAGAGATATTTTTAGAGTACTGCATTCTTGAATTAGCAGATTTTTTAGAGTTCTGAAATAACATTTATGCAATTCAGTCAGGTGTAAGAAAATGTTTTACAGAAACAAACGGTGATGATGTATAATTGAAAGTGCAATATTCTCCAGTTACGTATTGTAGGAAGGATAATGATGCCATTATTTTGTCAAAGGTATGATTAGAAAAATCCTTTTCCAGTCTATTTCCTGTTCATTTACAAATATATTTACAAGCATAGTATATATGTGCTCATAAATGCACAAATATGTTGTACAATTGTACTTCTTAAGGTAATGCTTAGAGCTGTTAAACTTTTATGAATGGTACACACACTGCACCAGGTAATACATATTTTATGCACAGTACACACATTACCAAGTAATATGCAAAATATTCCACAATTATCCGGAAGCCTTTAAATATCAAATGGTAAAGGGCCATGTCCTGGAAAAACCTCAAATACTACAGATACTACTGTTAGAAAATGTTAAATCATTCATTGTGTTGCAAAATCTTATCCACTGAACAAAAGGCCACTTTTGTGACCCCAGGTAGCAGAGCTGACCAGGCAATGGGGAGACTTTGCAAATAAGATTGCTCTTCAATGCTGTGTTCAACATCCTTTTCTTAACATGGAAGAATTCCCATTCTTGGCCCTAGTGGGCTTGAAACTTCATTGAGTGTCATTTGAAGGAATTCTGCGATCACTAGGCTCGTGTAAAGTGCCTCTTTATATGTGTTTAGTTTACTATATGTGTTTAGTTACTTTAATTAGTTGTGTGATTCTACTGGGTAACTCTGTGTGTGGGATTTGCATTAATATCACCTATATAATTTACCCAGGTGTGCTGGGGGCTGTGCTGCTCCTGTGCTGCTCTCGTTGCCGATGGTCTATTCTGCATACAGCTACAGCAGAGGTTTATATTTATTTTAATGTTTTAATAGTTTTCATAACTCTAAGGGAGAAGCGATGGTCAAGAGACCCTAGGCAACTGCAGAAAACAGTCCCAACTTCTCTTCACATCTCTCTCTTTTTTTTGGAAAGAGAGTCTGGCTTCCAGGCGTGGGGCTTGGTGTGTTCTGATCTGCTGACATCACTCAGGGCATGCAGAAAACTCACTGGTTTTAATGCTCTTCATTCCCTCTGTCCTGATCTGGAATGTTGTGAAGCATGGGATGAAGAAATTTCTTATTTTTATCAGCTGCTCTAGCAAGTCTCTAAATTACTTTCTCAGGATCTCCCAGAATCTGAGGTTTACCTTGGGACTGCTCTTGAATGACTGGAGTCATCCAGCTGGAGAACTGTGAGCAGACGGAGCAAAGAGCAAGCAGCAAATGCTCGGAGCACCCATCGCTGACTGCTCACGGGGACACAAAAGCCATGGAGGCACAGGGAGGCATTATCAAACATGATTTAGCTTGAGCTCAAACACATAAAGCATGTATTGAAAGGCTTACTTTAGTTCATATTAATTTTCTTTTTAACTCAATATCTTTTCAAGGCCACAAACCATATCCTGAGGATCAGAAGTGCTCTCCAGCTAGCTAGAATGACAGAGCATTCGATGTCGCTGAGATAAAAAATTGGAAACAAGTAATAATAAATGAGAACACCACAGTGCTTTTGAAAACAAGCAACATTTCATCTGTATTACATATATAACTATTTCCCTTCCTTGATGTCATACCTTAAATATTTCTTAATTAATGGCCCGGTGAAGTTTATCTAGGTCATGTAAAGAAACTGCTGAACAATTTTGGAACTGTTAGCAGTTATCCTGGGCAATGAATGCAGAATGTGAGCTTGGGACGCAAAACACCAGGAAATGTCATGCCTATTTTTAGGAAGGGGAAAAAGAAATCTGGAAATTAAATGTCAGTCAGCTTACCTCGCATTCCTGGAAAAATACTGTAATAAGCTATCAAAGAAACTAATTCTAATCTCCTAAACAAAAAAGAAAGGTCATTTGACAACCTTATATATATGTCAGAAATGGATTGTGTTGAACCCTCCCACAGTTTGGTAGCAGGCTCTGTAGATACAAGTGGAGTAGCAGATGTCACGCGTCTTAATTTTGGCAACGCTTTTGATACTGCCTCCTAAGTTGTAAGAAAGTCTGGTCTGCCAGGAGCTACTAGGAAAGGGATGGAAAACTGGAAAATTGTACTTGACAAGAGTTATCAGCAGTTCACTGTTAAAAAAATTTGTAAGATCTGCAAGATTCCCATCCTGATGCGAAGGGCCAATCAGCAGTCTGGGAAGTCTGCTTACCAGCTGGAGCAGGTCCGGAGGAGGCCACGGAGATGCTCCAAGGGCTGGAGGCCCTCTGCCATGGGGACAGGCTGGGAAAATTGGGATGGTTCAACCTGGAGAAGGGAAAGCTCCAGGGAGACCTTATAGCACCTTCCAGTGTCTGGGGGGGCTACAAGAAAGCTGGGGGGGTACTTTGTACAAGGGCCTGTAGTGACAGGACAAGGGGTAATGGGTTTAAATTGGAAGAGGGAGATGGAGATGGGACATCAGGAAGAAATTCTTCCTGGTGGGGAGGCACTGGGACAGGTTACCCAGAGAAGCTGTGGATGGCCCATCCCTGGAAGTGTCCAAGGCCAGGCTGGATGAGGCTGGGAGCCACCTGGTCTAGTGGAAGGTGCCCCTGCCCATGGCAGGGGGGGGGACTGGGTGGGCTTTAAGGTCCCTTCCCACCCAAACCAGTCTGTGATTCTGTGATCAATTGTTTCTTCTGGTTTGAGTTTGCAGTGATTAAAAGATTAGTTTTTGGTAAAAGTCAGATTCTGAGCAAAAACATTAGCAATCTTACAACAGCTTGAACTGTTGACAAAAAACTTAAATAAGCTGTTTTAAAATGTCAGTCTTTTCTAGTATGAAAAACATGCATCGCCGTGTAGTGCTCTCCATTCAGGTGAGGATGCAATGCATAGAATGTAGTAAATCCATTGCCAATATTTACTGAACTGAAGCCTCAATGCACTAGAAAAATCTAATAATTTTTCACCTATATCTCTACACCACACCAAAAACTGTATGTCTGGCCCCTGTTATACTACCTTGCATGCTAAAATCTGTCGTCTTGATATGGTTGCTGGCTGCATGGTTTATAGAGAAGTGGTTTAGTAGAAACTATGTTCTGTGCTGTGTTGACACTTGGTGAATCACACTTCCTGCTATTTTGTTATTGCAAACATATTTTTTGCTTGTTCCTACTGAAGAATATTTGTATGTATCCAAAGTTTTTTAGGCTTCTTAGAGTCCTATTACAAACCCTGTAATTGGAGGTAGCTATTTATCAGTAATTCTTACAAATGATAATGCAGAACATAGCTGCGATCGACTACTGAAAGGTTACGTTTTGTTTTCTTGATTTCAAGATGGTGGTTTTATTGTTTCAAAAAGTACTGAAAATTGACGTGCTGTAAACATAGACGGTTTCCAAAGCTTCGAAATTTAAATCTGTAGAGGACTCATAGAATGTTGTCTGTCTATTTCAACTGCAGGTCCTTAGGACAAAAATTATGTGTAATTTCATCTTAATATATGAAAAATACCTCTATTTTAAGGACATTAAGGGCTCTGAGTAAGCATATAATCATTAAATATTCACAGTGTACAACATCTAATGTGCACAACATTGAATACGCCAAAGAATAATGCCATAATTATAGCTCCTATAATAATTATGTTTTATTGTGGCTTCCTTACTCTTTTTATCCCACAGTTGGTATAAGCTTTTAAGCAGATGCCTTGGTTTTGCCCTTTGCAGCTTATAGGCAGATCACTGCTGTGTTGATTCTGCAGTCGTTGTCAGCTATTCAGCAATCTCATTTTTCTTTCACTGTTTTGGCAGAGATGAAATGCAAAGTTTTAACCTTCCACTTTCCTACTACTTATTTGGCTGTTGGAAGCAAAGCTTAAAGCTTAAATAGGAGAGCAGGCATATCCTCAACAGCAACATATTTTTCTTCTCCCTAGAATTCTTGG
Organism: Eurypyga helias; assembly: GCF_000690775.1. Taxonomy (NCBI): domain Eukaryota; kingdom Metazoa; phylum Chordata; class Aves; order Eurypygiformes; family Eurypygidae; genus Eurypyga; species Eurypyga helias. The sequence goes on along the minus strand of NW_010270061.1, from coordinate 59,422 downwards.
AGCAACTGTCCATTTAAGGAATTAAATGCAGTCAGGGTGAGGACACCAAAATAAAAAAAAAAAATTTGAAGGATGTCTTTTTTAATTAACACTAGCTTAGATTCTGTAACTCAAACCTTCAAACAGAAACTTGTCTTGTAGATAGAGGATATATTACAGATTTCTTATTATAGATATGGAATCTTTTAGCTATCTATCTGTTCTGAAGATACAGAATCTATAGTGAGGTATATTCAATATATATATATAGACTATATATCTTGGGATCAGAAGTTTATGTGGACCCATATCCAGACATGAAAAGGAGTGATGTAAACATGGATTTCAGTTCTGGATTTTTCTGCTCTGAGCTGATGGGAGCACTGGAATCTGTCATGAAAATGTAGATTATTATTCACGGGACTCAGTGCAGCACTGTGCAGGGTAGTACTGCTATCAAGAAATAAATGGGATTTGACAAGGGATGGACATCTTTAGGAAGGTTCCTCCTGGAATACTGAAGCTTAGGTACCATTGTTTGTTCTGTTTGCCTACATCTGGCTCTGGTTTCTTCCTGCAAAATCTTTTTGCATCTGCGGGCTGATATTTGGCCCCATTGAGCAGAAGGTACACACAGAAGTCTTTGTGGGAACTGGATGCTGGGTTAGAGGAAAAAGCCCCAGGGAGGTTTCCTGCTGCTAGCAAGCCTGTTGCCACCTGGGCCGGGCCGGGCCTAGCAAGTTGCGGTGGTCTCCTCATGAGCTGCAGGTGCTGCCGCCCGCTCAGCCGCACGGTCAGAGGAGGTGGAGGAAGCTAGTGCTGAGGCTTTGGGCGGGTGCTGGAAAACTGGAGGGCTGCTTGGAGGGAGAGGATGGAAGGCATTGTGGAAAGGACATTTCACGGCTGGAGGTAGACAAGCAGGTAGCGGGGCTGTAGCCTCAGATGCTAAAGAAGGTAAGGGTCAATTATTATTTTTTGCTGGTGATGGTGGGAGGGTTGAGGGATGTGCAGCCTGTGAGAGAAAAGGCCTTGTTAGTTCTACTGCTCGAAATGGCGCGTTTGTCTTCCTAGTGTGAGGTGCTGCTGTGCGATGCCGACTGTGCTTGTACTTCTGCAGCGTGGTGCGATAGAGCAGCTGGGTTTTAACGCTGACTGGTTGGCCTCTGCACCGTTTTACACCGTCAGGAAATTTCAGCTGAACAAAACCCATACAGAAGCGTGCATTTGTTGTTACTACAAGTAAATGTTTGCAGAGAATAGTGAGAATGTGGAAGTGTTAGGCATATTGAATTACAGTTGTGTTTCAGCAAATGTCTCGTCCTTTTTTTCTTGAAGTACATTCTTGGTTGAAAGCAGTCCCAAGGACCTGTTTTAAATCTACATTAAGTGGATGAAATATGGTTTAAAGCAATAAGGCATTGAAATTCAGCGCTCTGGGGTTAGCTCATCTGTCTTCATAGGTCATCTTAACGTTATCCTTTACATATTGCTGCCGGCCCCCTTAAGTAGGTTCACTGGCAGTTTGTCTCCGGGTTGGGACACGTAACATAGAGTGAGCAACATGGGCTGCACACTTACAGAGTCACCGCTGTGTCACAGCCTGCAAGTGTGTGCAGCAGAAAACGATGATGGGGTGAGAGAGTAGGGTTTCGAGTGGCTCAGCAACTCTAGTGAACCTCCAGCGGCTTTGTATGGGAAAAAGATAATTGTATTTCTTAGGAAAATGCTTTATATTAATGCTGTTCTTGCCATAGAGATTACCAACTAATATTATGTTGATATATCCTTGAGGCATCAGAGATTCTGCTTCTGAATGGAAATGGGAATATAGAAAAAAATTCTATTACTGAAGGGTTTGATTTTGGTGGAGAGTTTTTTCCCTTCTGTTTCCAGTGCTGTTGGAGTGAAGCGTTTCTTTAAGCTGACAGTCCCTTTGCGGCTTTAGGAGTGAAACCATTGCGATGGAGTTAGTGGTGCTGTGCTGCTTCTGTTCTTGTGAGGTAACTCACGTTCTCTTCTCAAATATTCCTTTTCACTTGCCACTCTAGTGAAGGCTAAAGAAGGAGGGAGGAAAAGGTATGAATTACGCTCATGACCTTTTAGGTGAAGTCGTCTAAACTGAGAAAGCTGAAATTATCTATAAAGCGCTATCATTACGTCTTAAAACTTGATCTTGTGATTATAACAATCCCTACCTTCATGTAGGCACTACGAGCTCATTTGAGGCACCAGGGAACAGAATGTAAAGTATCTACTTCAAAAACTCAGGCTCTTGAATGAGGCGAAGGAGGAACTTCAGTTGACAGAGGGATCAATCAAGAAGCAGCTCTGGCACATCTCCCGAGATGCGTAGCTGTGTGTTTTACCGCGGATGTGTGCCCTCTCTTCTGCTCATTCTCATACGCAGGTACTCAATTAGACATGAGCCATGCCATGACTTTCTCTTTCCCAGTGGTCTCTGACTTGCAGAGTGTATTGAGCTGAAGTGTAGACTGGGATGTATGGAGTAGCTGTGAGCCTGTATTCCTGCCTAATTGTTTTAGCTTTCAGAAAAGTTAAAATCCCGGGGTCCATGTTCAGATTCTGTTCTGGGTGAAACATTAAGCATTTGGTACCTCAAACGAGGCCTACTATGTGAACTTATTTCTGTCCTTTGTACAAAGATTCTTATCAACAAATGAGAATTTATCTTACTGAGTACTACAAACCTGCAAGAGGCTGTCCTTCTCTTCCCTTATTATTAATATGTTAATGAGACTTGTTGCAGATGGTAATTTTTGTGGCTGTTTTATGGGATTCAGGAAGGGCTACAGGTAACCAAATATGTATTTTAGCTGTTTGGATAAAGAATGTAGGGATGGGAGAAAGAAGTCTACCTAACCATCCTGCATAACTGTCTTGTTCTGCACCTCCTACTCATTAGCTCTGTCTCTGAGATTTCATCCTGGATTTTTTCTGTTGCTATCATTGGCCTCTGCCCAGACTCTCATATGATCCTTTTTGGCTTGTTCTTTTATACCATATTTTCATCTTGGGAAATAAGAGGTTAATTTCCACATTTCCTTTAGCTAAGTAGCCTGCAGGGTTTATGTGTGCATTTTTTCTGTTTTCCATCTTCTGAGTTCAGTAACGACAGGATTAAGAATTTGGAAGTTAAAAATGTAGACGTCCGTCTAATTAAAGGGATTGGCTGTCGGGGTTGTATTTTCTTTCTCATTAGCATTCTGTTCATTCTGTTTTTTTTCCCTACACACTCAGCTTGTAATAAAAGTTGGTTCTTGAATGTAAAGAAGTGTGTTAATGCACCTGGGAAAAACATGTACAGGAAGGAATTGAATTTGTTTCTATCTAACCCAGGTAAGATATAGTGGAATGTTGCATTGTTTATCTTTACAGGAACAATCAAAGCATCCTTTCAACACTCTTAGAGATTATTTAAGAAGAAAATTAAGTAAATGTATTTATTTACTTGTTTTCAACAGAAGAACAATCTTCTATTTTAAGTTTATACCCCTGCAGCCAAGTGATAAGGGCATTTTAATGTTTTCCTGCATCTATCTTTCCATTTTAATGTGTTGCAGGATTAGGGGATAGCTGATGCTACCGTTACGTAAATGTGAGCAAGTAGAGATCCTCATTACAGGGCGAAGTGGATAAAAAGAGTCAGTAACTGAAGGTGATGGAACTGTTGTGTCTACTGTCCATTAACTCAGTAATAGCACCTCTTCTCCAGATGAGAGGAATCACAGGGAGCAGCATTTTGCTGCGTTGCAGGAGCAAATCCCTAAAACCTCTGCAGCAGAAATGTCTGCAAGTAAGGAGATAAATATGTGAAGACAGATTGCAGCAAAGACTTTGGGGGCATCAGGGGTTTTCTCTTCTGGTTGAACCATTACGTAGAATTACTTGCATCGGCAAGATGTTGAGCATTCTGTTCACAACCTCGGGAATATAAGCTAGGCTGGTAATACCCAAGCATGTTATCCGGGATTTGTGAGTTCTTTTGCCATGTAACTCATTGGTGAGTGTTTCTTCAGCACTGAAAATAAAAACACTCTGCAAAGCATATTGTAGGCATAAAATCAAAGAAACCAAACCACATCTACTGACAGTTCGGGGTTTCATGTCCTGCTCAGTAGGCATAGTGTTTATGGGCCATCCAGTGAATGTGAACAAGGCAGTGTCTCAGATGCATGCTCTCCGTTGCTCTTCATTAGAAGGAGTGTGTGGTGCTTATAGCTGCAGCATCGGAGGGAAAGGAGTTCTTTGCCTTGTATGTTACCTCTGGGACTGTTTCTAAAGTAGGAGTTGCTGTCGTCCTACCAGGGGCTGGCAAGATTTGCTGCACAAGCTTTGGCCTTCTGAATTCCTTAAGCTTTACAACCAGGAGGACTGAACATATTTTACTGCTTCACCCCACGGAAGTTTGTGTCAGTAGACTCGGAAGTCAAGCAGTCATCCAAACATACTCGCGGATTCATTTCAAGTCATTTAAGAATAAATGTAGTTGATGGGTAACCTATCTTCCTCATGTGGCAATGCCACCCTAGTTGAAACCAAAAAAATCTGCATGGTCTGTTGCACCTTTAATCATTCATTATTTACATTTCACTTGGCTGCTGAAGTGTTCTTTAGGGGTTTTGGAGTCAAGGGCTACAATCAGGTTTCATACACAACATACAAATGGATCCCAGAAGGAACACGTACTTTGCATATCTAAAGGCCATCTTCAGGACACTTGAATTTAGAAGATGCTAATGTCCACACTGAGGTTTCATTGATTTTAGTACATGTAGTACTACGTTGGCTGGGAAAGGGATGGTCAAATGGTTGCCTTCAGATGTAACTGTGCTTGTGTTCTCAATGTCTTATATAAAAGACCAGGCATCTCCTGCCTGGTGTATAATTCAGGAGATGTTAAAGCAGTTGAAAATCAGAAAGCAAGAAGTTGTTTTGCCCAAAGTTGTAACAAAATGCCTGATAGACAAATTGAAATGCAAAGGTGGGGAAAGTAGAGAGTATTAAGATTTAGCACTTACATAATCCTCTACATCTTTTGAGTGCTAGAGGTATTAACTATTTAAGCCTCTAGATAAATTTTTCAGCATAAAAAGAAATACATATATATTATGCTTTTTCTCTCTTGGCAAAGCATACGGTCTGAAAGGATAAATAACCCACTCAAGCCCTGTATACCACTGGCAAAACCTGGATATACTTGGCTGCTGGGCCTGTGCTCAATCCATGCTGCGTAGCAGTAGTAGGTGTCTTAATGGTGTGTGAGCAGAAATAACTTCACAAAATCCCTATTTTGATGTAGACAGCAACCCTAAGATACCGAATAATAACAGTGTACAATGAATTTGGAGGTAGTAGCACAAATAGTAGTCTCGGCAAACCAGAGTGCTGTACACAGACAGCGTTAGGTGTTGTATTGATCCAGGCCACTAAATCTTTAATTATCTTTCATAGTAAAACCTGTCTAAATAAATTGCTCTACTGCTCTTTGTAGAGGTGGCAGCAGTAGAGGTTGGCGTGTGGGTCGCTTGCTACTTTTTACCATATCCATGCTCTTTGTTTAACAGTTTGGTACTATTACAGGGAGAAGTAACAAAGCCTTTGGCTTGTGTGATTATAAACAGTCGTTACAGGTGCTGTCATCTTGAGGTCTTCCACATGAGGTCTGCACAGAGAAGCTGTGGATGCCCCATCCCTGGAAGTGTCCAAGGCCAGGCTGGATGAGGCTGGGAGCAACCTGGTCTGGTGGAAGGTGTCCCTGCCCATGGCAGGGGGGTTGGAACTAGATGGTCTTTAAGGTCCCTTCCGACCCAAACCGTTCTATGTGTGGCAGTTTCACCTTTGCTGACAGGCAGCTGCCGTTAGGGTTCATGGTTACAGCCCGATGATTTCTGTCCGTGCTCTGTGCACACAGCATGTCAGTTCTACACAGACTCATGGGCATGTGTTTAGCTGCTGAAGTAGGAATTGTTTCAGCTGAGAAAGCTGACCACATGTATTAGAGTTTTGGATTGGCCTGAGATGTGAACTTTTATTTCTGAACTGTGTGGATACTTCAGTTGCTGTGATACAGATTTTTACGTCCCTGAGACTACGTATGTTTAGACAGCAACAGCTGTGCCAGATCTTATTCTCGGCTACACCTATGTGAAAATGGAGATGGTTTTGAACAAGGTGTGTGTCGAGTTGGGAATAAAATAGCACAGATGGTGCTGAGGTGGATTCAGGAACAAGAATAAACAGAGGTTGGGAGCATCTCAGTAGGCACCGTTGGGGCATGTCTAAATATATCTGTTAAATATGGTGTTGAGAGGTTGGAGTTTTCTTTGTCATTGTCATATAATCAATTATCTCTTCAGTGCATTGCCCAGTGACAGGGTGGTGCCGCTGCTAATTGGTGTTGTAGTTAGTGCAGTTCACAGTTGTGCTTATATACTACAGAATAAAAACAAACGTATCTCAATGAATAATGGTATGAAGATACAATATCCAACAGGAAGTTTTTAATACTTGACTACAAACCACTGTACCACATGACATTATTCTGACATGTTTTATGGGAAGTGAAGGTATTATTTAATAACAAGTTTTCCTTTCACAGTGAAGGAAAGGGAGAAAAAAAATCAGTGTTTAAAAAAACCCACAGCACCTTGGATAATGAATTCAGGAGGAATATCATTAAGTGGTGCAATATTCATGTCTGTCTATATCTGAAAATTGAACTATAAAATCCCAAATGATTACGAATAGTCTTTGTGCTTGCTGTCAGTGAAGTCAGCCAGCTGTGTAGATCAGCAACCTATGATACTTCTTAACTGCAATGTTTTGTTTAAATAACCCATTTATATTAAAAAATTTCCACTTTTATTCTTTCCAGTGGTTGCTAGCTATGTCCATAGCAACAGATAGTGATGTCGCAAGTGGAGTTCAATGTGTTGATTGTATGATAAACTGAGAGAGAAGAAAACAGATACTGTTTACAAATATCTTGGATGCACTAAGAGTTTTGTAAGAGGAGGAAACTGGAGAAAATGGACTTATTTTATTCCAGGTTTTTGGTTTCTGTTGACTGAAATATATATTTTGCCTTTAAAGTCTGGATTTTTCTTTTATTTTGAGAACTGCAGGTGCTGCAGTAGCACATCCAGGCATGCACATCAGTGCGGCTCAGTAGATAATGCCCAATAGCTGTGATTTAAGCACACATAGGTTCTTTTATCAGCTGTACTAAGTCTTGTTGCTTAAAATGTAATAAGAAAAAAAATTAACAAAAAGGAGTAGAGTTGTGTGATAATAATTAAATTGTGTTAAATAAGAATTGAAGCTGCTGAAAACCTGAGGGGAGAAGAACATTTTAGCATAAGTAGTGTACTTATGAATATTATTCCTTAGTTTGTTACTGTAATTGCTGCTTCTGGGTTGGTGGCGTTGTCTCTCACTGCAAACATCTCTTTCCTGATCAGTTATGTAGTGATTATCTTGGGTTTTGTTTTGTGGGTTTTTCAATCTCTAGCCCAGTAATTGTTTGATAGGAACATGATTTTAAATTTGTATGTGGGATAATTCATCTGAGCATCCTTTCTTGGAGCTCTGTCTCCAAAAATTAAAAATCAAATTGTTATGAGGGTGAACTGCTAAGATTTTTATAACAAAACTCAATATTTAATGATTCTCCTTAATTCTGAGATACCTTTTAGTAATGGTCCTGTAAATATATGAAGATGCTTGTGATGACTTTTTTTGTTTTTTGAGTGTTCTCCTGCATGTCACATTTTCTAGATCACTCTTTGGGGTTGGATGGCAGGGGCAGGGCATGGATGGTTCTGGTGTGGCTTGGGGTGTTTTTGGATTCTTCTCGAGTAGCCCACATGTTTAAATGCGATAGCCAAAACTGAGTGGCAGCCACATGGGGTGACAAACAGGGTTATTTCTTAAATTTTGCAATGATACTGCAGTTTGCACACCCTCTTGAGAGGTTTGCCTCTTTTGCAGTCAGTTATTCCTTTCTAAATACAGTGTTTTGAACCTGTCCATTGAGCTGCAAATCTCAGTCTTGTGGAGTGGCTTGAGCAGGTCTTCTGCAGTTGGAATTCTAACTCTGTCTTCCAGAGTCTTTGGGACTTTACCTGCAGATTTAGTAAGTGAAATCTATATTCAGTCGACGAACGCCAATGAAAATATTAAATAAAGCCAGGCCAAAGACAGACCCGGAGGGTTTAAACCTGATATAACTTTCCAGTCAGGTAGTGAATCACTGATTTATCAAGTACAGTTTTCCATCCACTTCTGTTCCAGCCTTGTGCTCACTTTACACAGTGTGTAATGTGTTTGTGAACAAATGTGGGGAATGATGTCTATAGCCTTACTAAACCAAGACCTTACAAGCTCCAAAACCAGCTTTAGAGAATAGGGAAGCCAAGCTTAAAACATGGAAATTCAGCCGCTTCTTTCAATCCCTTCTGGAAATACATCCGCTGAACCTGTCAATAGCTAGACTTCCTTCATTTCATGATAATATTCAACCTCTGCCTGTCATTTAGGACTGTCTTGGTTATTTTTGTGTGACCTTGGGATGCTTTCATGACTGGAAATCCCAGTCACTTCCCAGAAGCACATGGCGATAGTATAAACTAGCATTGATTGTAAAATCGATGCATTAATTTGTGTAGTTATACTTAATATTCAGCAGCTGTATAGAAGTTTTTAAGCATAAAAATGTTATTAATAGGTTGTTGATTTGCAGTAACAGTATACCTGGATCCTGAATAACATTTTGTGAAACTGGGATCCAGTCACAGCTCTTTGTTCCTATGAACGTAGTGCTCTGTAGCACATACACTAATATTTTGCTCTATCGTTGAGTCCTGAAAAAACACGGGCTGTTTGTGGAAGACCTGTATTTAAATAATTTGGATTAATAATTCCCCATCAGAATTGGAAGTCACATGGGTGGTGAAATGCTCGCTCCGTTAAGCCATGCATGCGCTACTCCGAGTCCGGATTTCACTTGAACAGCTGTGTTTTTAACTGCAGTGTATCTGTGTGTTTTTCCAAAAGGGGAAATCCATGGGGGAAGTCTTTCACTAATTATGTTGTTATTACTCCATAATCTCTCCGTTTTCTACTAACATCACTGTTACTGTGTGGTGTCTGGCACATGGAGAAAGATCTGTGGAATGTGGACAAAAGTTTTAAAAAGGTGTTTTCTAGTAAAAAAAAATACCTTGGAAAGAGGGATTGATATTAGCTGGAGATAATATTGGAAAAGAGGCTTTATGAAGGCCTTTATAGTAAAATGCTGCATGCTGGTTCCTGAGCAGATGGCAGCCTTCTAACAGAAAGCCTAATCAGGTTACTCTGCTTTTCATTTTATGATGTTTTTATAACCTAGAATTATGTATTTACTGTGTAATCTGGTAGACTAATAACCTAACAAATATCTAACTTCTGGGAATTACTCACTTATAGAGTAGTTATCGGTATTTTCACATAAAAAATATTGTTGATGAAAGTCCACCTATGTAAGGTAGTGCAGCTTGTTTGCAGCATTTTAATAAATGATGCAGTTTTCAATGCAGGAGAAAATTATTTAACTCCAAAAACTTTGTCTTAAATGCCTTAATAATGAAACCTCCTTTGGAAAATCCTTTTTACTTCTAAAGGCCTGATTGATTTTCCACTGATCTTAAAACAATTTCCGTAAGCTTGAGATCAAATTTTGAGATTATTTGCACCAGATTTTTGGGGTTTTTTTACAGTATTTGGACAATTCAGAAGGCTGCGGTTAAAAATCTGAGTGTATCTGAGTGCTAAATTCTGGCTGCAGTGAGTAGAAGTGATGAAAACCTCATTAGGTGCCTGTTTACGTGTTCAGGTACTTAGGAGAACTAGGTAAATAAAAATGACTGATCTCCATCATTTCTGCCTTTTCCTGGCCTGTCAGACCATAGTCTTTGGCTAGGCAGCACGTCATAAACACAGCTCGTAGTTTCAAAGGCTCGACTCACCTTTGCTTTCAGATCTATCTGTTGTTGACACTGGCTGCTTTTGTGGCAAAGGTGTTGCTGAGGTGCTTGTAGGACCTCATAATACCCAATCCACCACTCTAACCGCTTACTACTCGCGGCCGTGTACGTTGCTGTTTGTATACTGGCTGCTCTTCCTGAAGGCTTCTGCTGAGCTCCAAGAAATTTTAAAAATTCTTCTATGAAAATGTATGATTTAAACTGCTCCTTTCCCTATGTTTAAGGAATCCCAAAGGATCAGTCTGCTTCATTTACTTGCTGGTTGCTCCTGTCTTGAAAATGTTAGATTGAGTGAAGTTCGATATTGCTTTAAAAAAGCAATATTTATATTTTTCATGAATTCTGTGCTGGGTATGAATTACTGACAGGTCCGCTCCATCTGCTGCAGTCATCTTCCTCAAATATGCTGGTAAAGTGAGCAGCCGGGAATCAGATTTTCCTTGAACCATTGGAGTGGTGCTGTCATAATTTAAAAGTTATATCAGACAATAAAAACAAACAATAAACCCAGGAAAACATGTTAAGCCAATTTTAGGGTGCTCTGTGCAGCTGTTGTGTGACCCGGTAAGGGCTGGAGCATGAATCTTCAGATGGTTTAGAAACAGTGGAATTAATGAGTCCTTAAAATGAGACTAATTGATTTTCCTGATGCACAAGATTCATCCTTGATCTAAATAAAGCTCTCGGTCTGCAGCCTGTGAGGGCCCGTGTCTTGTTCTATACCTGTCTTCAGTGAATGAAACCTAAATATTCTATTTTTCAGAGAACTATTAAGATATCAATAACTCATTTTGGGGTTTTTAATTTAACATTACTTTGACTATATAATTGATGACTGCAAAGAGTTGTCTTCAGCAGTTGCCTTGTCTTCCGAGTAGTTTTTTCTATGAAAATTAATGTCAAACTTCTTGCACTACTTTGAACTTTAGTTTATAATGTTTAGCACTTTTGTAATGATCTTTTTGGTTCAAATATGCTTCATTTAATCTTGAAAATTTACTTAGATTTCACTCAGAAATGTTACATTTCACTCACACTCCAATAAATGTGTGTTATACATTAAAAAACTTAATTTTTAACAATTTTCTTAATAAATAGATTTTAATTCCCTTTGCTCCTGATTAATATGTAATGAGGATAATGGTTTAAATTTCAAAATTTTCAGCCAATTTAATACAGATAGGAACAGTATGCATCTCGCCAGTATTCAAGGATCACCTTTAAAACTAGGGGTGCATTTGGAGCTGGAATCAAAGCAGCCTGAAATATATTTCAGTATTTTCAAAGAATCTTCCTAATGCTGCTTTCTTTAGAACTAGCGTAGAAATAAATGTGAATGTCATTGTCTTTTAATATTCAATTATTAGCACTTCATTGGAATTTTATCTTTATTTGCTTTATCAAGTGTCATATTAATTGCATTTTATATCCCCACTCTGTAAATCTATCACAGTTTCTTTGTTTAATTTTCTAGGTCAATTAAGCTAGTACAAGTTCATTGAATAAAGTGAAAAGTACTACTGTGTTGGGTTTTTTTTAGTAGTGTTAATAATAAAAGCTGTCAATAAAGATAATATAAACAGGATCTTTAGCTGATGTGTGATGACTGATTTCAGAGCGGAAAATATCGCCTTACACATTTTTCAGGAGATTTCTATTTATCAATATCTACTGTTAGCTTAATAGAAGTTGTGTTCTTTGTAGCTAGATTAGAAAATTGAAGTGATAGAGTAAAATACACACAGCCTTTGAACACTGCTGTGTTCTCACTGTAATTTTCTATGCCCACTCCTACATGTAAAAACTAGTGTGCTACAGTAGGAATGTGTGATTTCCTCTACTGCTTTAAATGCTTTTTCAAAAGCAAAACTGTGAATTATTAAAGTTAACCACACCATGCCAAAACAGGAGGAAGAAATGCAGGAGTGTTCATTATGGATTTATTAGTGTATGAAAACTTTGACTTAGCACTGACTCTTTTTGAGGCCTATTGATGTATGAACTTGTTTCATCCAACATAATAGTTGTGTATGTTGTTCCACCCTCATGCTCAAGGGTATTGCTAATAGCACAGCTGAACTCAGTGGGGCTTCTCATCAAGTCATGTCTGTGAGGGTGGAGTGTCTTGCTCCGAGTCTTGCATTCAGATTCTAAGTTTGTACCTGTCCCCAGTCTGCACTACTGTCAGCTCTCTGCTCCACAAGCTTTCTCTGGAACTTCACATGTTCTTTTATTCTTATCCTGATCTTACGCTTCCCCTGTCCTGTTGAGTTAAGCCCTTCTGAGGTTCTGCTGCCTTTGTTTTTTACTGTTTTTTCACTAAACTAGGTGTTATTTTTCGCTGAGTGTCAGTCTTTAATAGGCTAGCTTTCACTTGTCGAAGGTTTTCAATAAAACTGAGGCATTCTGATGTTTGCCAGGACTGTTGTCAACCTGTAACAATGCAGTTTGCAAGCTATCTGTCTCTGTTGTCATTTTCCACTTCTTGTGTAACTTCTTACTGCATTTAAACTGTTCTAGTTTCAATTGTTGCAGCTTTCTGCACATCACCATAAACATCTTGCACAATCTAAGCACAGTAGGGCCTAGAGGCATTTCTAGGAGATTTAAGTATTACTTGTGAATGTTTTTGCAACCAGGCTCGTTTTGGTTCCTCAACATCTTGATTTAGATGACCAGTGAATATCGTCTCAGTCTCTCAAATCAGGATCATCGTACAAGTTTTGCCTTGTGGATATCGTTCTTCTGGTTTCAATGTGGTCTTTCTCTTTCCTAAATAGAGCCATCACACTGGAGAATCAGCTAGTCATCCTTGCAACATCAGTGACCGATGCAGGAGGCTACTATGTCCAAGCTGTCAATGAAAAGAATGGGGAGAACAAGACAAGTCCATTTATTCATCTCAGCGTAGCAAGTGAGTATCCAAATTCCAGAAAAGATGCTGCCATAGTGAGGTTGCAGACAGTGTTCACAAGTCTGCCCTGATAACAAGAGCCTTGGTAACAAAGAATCGGATCTTTATAGTAGCTCAACTTTTCCTGGCTGTTTTGGAGTGCATCGAACTCCTTGTGCAATGGGAGGGACCTGGGAGAGTATATGCCCTCGACAAATCACCCTCAAACCCTTTTGTCTGATGGTGTATTTTGTGCAAGGCAGGTACATGATGATATCCCTCGCTGTTTATTCTGAAGTTGGGATCATAATTCCTTTTTAATGCAGGGGTTTATAATGTATTGTTTTCCATTGTGCGTAAGTAAACAAGTCACTCTTCTGAGTGCAATTTTATTAATGAGTCTATTCCCAGTTTATGGCATTATTTTTACTTGGAGTTATCACGGAGTCCCAGGGAACATGCATTTCATTGCTATTACTTATTATTTTACATTGCACAAATTGTATTAACACCTGCCATTACAGAGACAATCCATGAGTAGATTTTACGGCAAAGGAGGGGGGGACAAGCAGGAGAGCAATGGGGTCAGAAAGATGACTGCACACTAACAATACTCGTGTGCACATTCAGCAAAAATATGCATGTGTAAGCTATTGTAAAGCATTTATTAAATGTGTTTGTGTGAAAAGTTAATATTCCAAACATGTAGGATGGTTTGACTCCTTCCTGAGGGCTTTTGGTAAAGGTGCTTTTAATGCAGCAGCAAGATAGGGAGTAAGTTGGTCTGTTGAGTGAATGTGGAGGTTTCTGTTGCTGACTGTAGAGACAAGGGACTGGGTAAACTGTTGATGACACTGGCAGCTTCACTGACAGCCCACCCTTAGGGTTTGTGCTTCTAGAAGATTCAAGGCTCTCAGCTCTAGGTCAAGCAGCATGATGAGATGCCAAAGATCTCTTCATCTTGGATACTCTTAGATTTCAGACAATCCCTACGGCTCCTTTCCTTACAATAGCAAAACTTGGGAATCTGGGTTTCTGGGTAGGAAATCTGGAAAAATGCTTTTGGAAATATGCTTGTGTTTGTTAGAATTTCATCACAAACATTATGTTCCTGTGAAAAAAAATAATTTCTAAGAAAGTACGATTTTTTTCTGCTATATTTCTTAATCGAATTTCAAGGAAAACGTTTCCCATGTGAACAATGGAAGCCCTGTTAGTGGCATCAGGGGTCACTGAGGGCAGAAGCAGAGAGAAGAAGGGACAAACCTGTCTTTTCTTTCCAGATATGCTTATAAACGAAATGAACTTCTCAGGGGTTTTATGTGTATCTTTCTGAAGTGGAAATAATATTCCAAATCCACTTGTGAATTCTGGCTATACTGTCGCATGTAGATTGTAAACATTATTATTTCTGACAGTATATAGAGGTTTGCTAACACTTTAGTAATTTCATTTTTAAAGCAAATTTGTATTATTTATATTATGTGACCAATAATATACTTCCTACTTTAATTTCATATCTTAATTAATGCTAGAAATAGTCTGTGATCATGCATGCATAACAAGTGCTATGCAAAGCAGAAGGTAATACAGGCATATGGGAAAGAAAACACGTTAAAATGCGTACAGACTTGATGCCATGCATGCCAAGTCTATCCGGAATGTGAAAAGTAGGAAAGGTTAAATGGATAAAAGAAAATGAAAAATGAGGCAAGATGGAAAGCCAAAAATGGATTTGCTTGTTAAAATGAGTATTAGCCAATGAGGTTTTTAAATTGATGTCTTGATATCCAGGAGTATTAATGCTACGTGTGTGTGGAAGAAAGGCACTGGCTGTAAGGCATTACAGTGTCTGTAAAGAAAATGAGATTAACATGGTCATTCTGAACTTTGATCTGAGGAAGAAAACTGTGTGATACATTAGATAGAAGTGAATAAACCTTTCTGGTCCAGTAACAGAACATAATCAGGCAAAAATATAGTCCTGAAGCAATATACGGAGAATGGTTGCAGAAAAATGATGTGTTTTGGAAGGGTAATGAAGAATTCCAGCAAGTGGTTGAAAACAGGTTGTTTAAAGTACATCCAGGTATGAAGGATATCACATGGAATTGTCACTGCCTGAATCTGATCGGATGTTAAGAGTGATGACACTTGTCACTTTCCATTAGGGCATGTATAAAATTTAAAAACAGTTTAATCAAATTCAAATAAACCACAAGCAGAGGGGAATATCCAATCTTTGTACGAGTAGATTATATATTAATTATTGAGTACGACCTTGCTACATGACTCAGCATGCATATTACTGCTTTTATCGAGGGCAAAAGGAAAAAAATACAGATAAATCCCAGGGCGGTCATCCACTGAGAACAGTGTTAGATATGCATAACTTGTTACTCCTTGAAGGATATCGGTGTCAGACTTGCTCCAGCCTGTAGGAAAAGCGCATTTGCAGAATCAGTCTAACAGCCGAGAAAGCTGTGAGCTGTCCCATTCTGGTCTGGAATGCAGGACTGACGGTTGGAGAAAGGTGTAGCCCTGAGCTATGCTGGAGATGAGTTACAGGGCCTCATATTGCAGATTAAATCAATGTTGAGTTGTGGCTGAAAGTAAATGAAGTTTGAGCGACATCAGGAAAGTACAGTAAACTGTTCTTTGGTTAATAACTGTCTTTGATACACGTTGAATAAGAAGATCTGAAGATGTTGAATGTGTTTCAAAACTTGAGTCAAAAAGCCTCAATCGTGTTGAATTCTCCAGTAGGGCTCTGAGGATTAAAGGCCATTAGTTTCTTGTTAGTCTGCTCACTGAGTCCCAAGCGCTCCAGTAGGGCTCTGAGGATTAAAGACCATTAGTTTCTTGTTAGTCTAACCTATAGCTCACTGAGTCCCAAGCAGCATGAAGGCTCACATCCACCCATCACCCTCTGATGACAAACATTATGTGTGGAAGTTGGAGAACACCTCCAGAGGAAAGCCGCCTCCCTTGTCAGGGCTGCTTGTGCTCTGCTTGGGTTTGCTCTTCTCTACGTTCTGAGGCTGGTCAAAAGTATAAAATGAAAATGTAGGTATGAGAATGCCTGTGTTTAATGAAAACTAACAGATCTTTAGCACATCCTGGTGTTTTCAGATATGCACCCAGTATGCATTATCGTGATGGTTCCTTCCTTAAATACGCTTTGCAGTAAAACTGTACTAGCCAATAGATATGGTCACCCCAGGAGAAAATATCGAGCAGTATTTTTCCTTAAAAGCCAAGTCCTTGGCTTGGTTAACCACCCAAGTTCTGCATGCCTGCCCTCTAAACCCGTGTGTCTTAATTTGAAAGTCTTGGTCACAGTCCAACTGTGCTTGAAAACAGTGGGGTCATTCCTTTCAGGTGGACCTGTTTCCACTGGTTTCAAGAGGATTAGATCATCTCTGAGGTGACAGGCTCCGATGAAATAAAAATTATGTCCAACAGGCAGCATATTGGGAATAGCATCACATCTGAAATTAGTATGGCATGTCATAAATTAGCTTTAAATTTAAAATATCTCAAAATCAGTTGTACCATGTATGAAGCTGATGAAAATATTGCCTTTTTTTAACCATATATGCCAGCTTTCAGTGTAAATAACACACAGTTTTGGCTAAGAAAACCAGAAAATCTGAAAGTCAGGAGTTTGGCACAGCAATGGTAACAAAACTCAGTTTGGCTTTTGACTCAAACAGATCGCTTACTCCGTTTTGAAAGTTCACTCTTAGTGTGTTGGATGATTTCAGTATGAATTCCATTGCTGGAACTTGCCAACTAGAGCAGAGAGTTGTGAGAGTTAACATGTCATTGAGCTGTTGCAAGCATCTTAAGTGTAAATATTACTTTTTAATAAAAACAGTTGGGGAAATCCTTCATGTTCTTCCCTGTTTCCATCTATTCAGCAATAGAATCAATGATATCTTCAGCTGATCCTTAATTCTTTACACTTTCGTGCCCGTTCTCCCACAGATAGACAAACACCACAGCACAGATGGTTGGATCTCTTCCTAAAGAGTCTGCTTGTCAGGGGAATAAAGTGACATGCTTTTGATCTTACCAGTGTTGGCAGGACACTTAAAGATCAAAGTGTTCATTAAAGTAAGGCCATCTTAAAACTCTTATTTTCTTGAAGGCCACGCTCTGTGTATCAGCTATGTTTCTCTGAAACTCTTTTTTTGTAGTATGGAACTTAAAAACCCGACGACTGATACAGGGTACTTTGCTGCAGGCTGTGCCACTTCTGTTTGAGGGTGTTTTCTGGGGGAAATGGGGAAGCAGGGGGTGTTTAAGAGTGTCTTAATGAAACCGTAAGTGTTTCTAGTATGTAAGTCAAGAGTTTAAGAAATACTTATTTTCAAGGGAAGGAAAAAAGAAGGGATTCATAGGGAGCTTTTTATTACTGTAAGGAGCTGGCTGGCACTGTTCACCGCAGCATCCGCAATGCGTGCCCTTGTTACCTTATTACACAACAACGTGGCACGACTCTGGTGCTGCCGTAGAAGAAGTTCCGAAAGCCCTGCCAAGACCTTTCTATTATTAGCTTCAAGGCATCACGGTGGATGCGAGCACCGTCGGCCTGGTCTTAGGAACTTTTGACAGCGTGTACTGCCGGTTCAGACCTTAGTCGATGTATTTTATGGGAAATTTGAGGAAGTGTCCCCCAGTAATTTATTTAAATGGCAAGTTTGCACAAGGTGGGTATGTGTAAGCTGTTGTGACACCTTAGGTACTCCTGCTTCAGTTGGTTTTGCAGCTCTAATCATCTGGAACTGTAATTCAGGGCTTTGCTTCTGGACCTTCTTGTTAAGCTGTGAAATACTGAGATGCATGGTGCTTCAGTAGATTTTTTTAGTAAATTAGATAGTCTCAAGATGTATTCATAACACTAGGAGATACAGAGTGTTCTGCAGGCTGACGTCTTTTTCTGATGCAGGCTTTGTAAAAACAGAAAACAAGATTGATGAAAATTTTAAAAACCTTGCCAGCCAGCATTTCTGAAGAGTCAAAGATAATAAAGCCAATTATCATTTAACGAAGATAAATTTTTCCCTTGAGCACTGGCAATGCTTAAAAAAAGAAAAACACCCCACCAACCACACAGTTAAAAAAAAAAAAGAACAAAACTTAGGGACTGAAAATTAAACTCCTGGCTTGGTTGCATTGCAATTAATTTAAAATATGAGGGTGGCATGTTGTTCTGCCCAGCTTTCTCTTACATCAAGAAGAATTCTACTCCTTCACAGCAGACATTGACATGAGGCTAAATAGATGGTGTTTGTCCCTGGTTGGTACCTATTTTGTTCTTCAATTGAATGTATCAAAGCATAAATTTTACACAAGGGAAGAGTCCCATTTCTGACTCGTGGGTACTGATTTTGCACTGAAAGTTTTTGCTTGTTTGTTTTCCTGTTGTAAGGAAAAGCTCTTGTCATAGCATAAGATGTTTAGGTCACTTTCAGTGTCTGTAAAAATGGAATATTCTTTAAATCATTATGAGAAAATGTGAGGGGAAAAAAATCTACCATGTTACCTGTCTGTGTCTCTGGTAGAATACTACTTTTGACATCCTTCTGTCAGGTTTGTTCAGAAAAGATGTTTTCAGAAGACTCCGAGCAGACATTTTCCTCTCTGGAAGAGAGCATTTCACTAACATAATTTCTCATATTAACCATCAAGGTTTGTTCAAGTCAGCAGATGTTGAGTATCCTTCATGGATGTGTTTGTAGCATACTGCTGCATGAATTTTTCATAGCTAGTTCCAGCTTTCAGGTGTAGGCGGGGAAAAAAAACAACGCAGGAATGGGATGGCACCCCCAGGGAATAGGTATTTCTACTCTGAGGTCAAATTCACGCAAGCTCTGTGAAGTTGCCAAACTGTTTTTTCCGTTCATGCTGAGGGAATTTACTTTGCTTAGCCTCTCTGGGTCAGTGCTGTTGAGGTGGAATTAGTGCTTCAATGATGTTTTGGTTTCTTTTTTTTTTTGGAGAAGGAATATGAGATGAAATGAAATTGCATTTCTGTGCTGTAATTGTACCGTACATGCCTGAGGTTCTGCTCACATACTGAGGCAGTCCAACATAGCTCAGCCCTCAGCACTGGTCTTAAGTCATTCTTTGAAATAATGGCAATTGTTTCCTTTCCCATTTTCTTTGCTTTCTCCTGGTCAAGCAGCATCTCCAGGAAGGAGACCCCAGCGCCTGTATCATGTGTGGGTTCATGAGTAAATGTGTCCCTTGTGCATTGGTGGTCGCTTAACATTCTTTGGTTACCCAAAAGGTTAATTTGAAGGAGACTAGAAATGTTAGGGATTTAAAACTGAACCTTAAGGATAAATTGTTTAAATGCCGTCTTTAATACCCTGGAAAAGTACTGTCTGTCTTGATGCTTTCTCTGCAGTTGGAATTTCAATCTTCTCTAATACTAAAGGGCATAAATTTTTAAATGGGGATTTTTGTTTCTTATTATTTTTGATTGAAAACAACTTAACATGCTTTTGAGATGCATATGTGTATATTTAAGTCAAATGCATTTTAATAACAATTATCGTTAGAACAAAAAGGTCTAAAAGGAATTAGTGTTAAAGATACGGTTTTGATATATTGGAACTAAAGTTAGTGTAAGCTTTATCCAGAGCTAGTAATTTCAGTAAAGGCAGCGTTCTCAGTGGTTTACTCTAGTTTCTGCTGCAAAAGTGATAGTGTATTGCAGCGTAGAATCATTTTATATGCATTACAGAGAAATAGCAGGTGATATTCACGATTTATCAGCATTCCCAGACTCCAAATTTCATTGTTTTTTTAAAGCTTCAGCCAGATGTCTTCCATAGTTTTGTGTTCCTTCTTAAAGGAAAACGTTCCTCACTTTTTACTGTACTGATACAGACGGAAACCTGTGGTTAAAATGATGGATTACTGAAGTGCAGGAATAATGAAGATGCACCAGGAAACTTCTTTGGCAGCTTGAGCTTTTCTTTGGCTTTACCCAAATCTTCTGTCAGTGCTGATAGATAATTCTGATCATTAGCAGGAATAATGCTTGCTCTCCAGCTTCTTATTCCCCTCGACTGTTTTTGATAATACTTACTACCCCATACTGTGCAGTTTTGTCTCTGCTGCAGCCTCTGTCACAGGCAACTGTTGTCATCTCTGCTAGTAGGACTCAACCTCTGGTTGGCTTTCGTCGGTTTATTTATAATATATTAAATATGTCAACCCTAATAGAGATGATGTCTTTTTTGCAGTGGAAAGATAAGCTTTCTATATGATTTCTTTCAGTCTTTCTATTGAAGAAAACTTAAATCGCCAAAATCAGCATAAAACATATTTAAGTATCTGGCACTTAATTTTCATCACGTTACGTCAGCAAATGTACTAAATCTTTAAATACACACTTTATGGCAAGACTAGTTCCTTCCTTTTCTGCTGAATGCAATGAATACAGCCCTGTTGTTATGGAGGCTCAGTGCTAGCTGGTGAAGCTGGGGAACTGCACCTGGATCGAGTGTACGTTCCTTTGGCATATGAACATACATTATGCATGCTGCTCCCAAAAATGGCAAATGCTACACTTGCCATGATCTAACTCATTATTTTAACATAGCTTCTTGTTACACTTCTCTGTTTGTAAGGGTTGGGGTTTTGTGTCTGTAAGAGATCTGGAATATGCACACAGACTCCAAGTCCTGGGTTGTCTCCTAAACCCTTTATTTATATCTGACACATGCAATTAATCTCTCCCTATCTCTAATCACTTTTGCTATTACATTCATTGGAGTGATTTGTATCCTATCTCTGTCACTGCTCTGTAATTGATATGTGGAGATAAGAGATTCTTAGAGGACACAAAGAAGGAAAAGAGAAAATTGAATTTACCTTGCCATCATTTTGTAAAATGTGACATACATCAATTATACATGCCATCCAGGAAAATGCCATCTTGAACAAACTGTGATGATTTGTTGGAAGACCAACATAAGAGAAATGCCAGAAAACTTTTCTGGACTGAAAAGTATTGCTGGTTCTATAGACACTTTTCAATCTCACCGTTTCACCTACAACTTCTTTAAACATAATACTGCAGAATTTACCAAGGAAGTATCATTTTTGATTGGTGTTTTTTCTTCATTCAGTCTTGTACTGATATTCCTGCATGGAATAAGATGAAAGGAAGGTGAAATAACCATTGTTTCGGTCAGACCCAAAAGGATGATGCTGGAACCCTACTGAAGGGTACTTTTTACCAAGAAAGTAAGAATCTAACTTACTGAGGGGAGCTTTAGCTTAAACATGCTATTTTAAGGAAAAATAAATCCCATTTAGAGAAAAACATCCTTGTAATATATGGCTGTGACAGGTCTGTGCTGTTCTGTAATGAGACAACTTGTCCTGGCTGGTCTGTGAACAAGAGGGTAAAAAGATACAAAGCTTTTGCTTTAGAAAATAGCGAGGAGCATCTTATTTCTTATGAATTGGACAAACTTGTAACATGCAGGTGTTAGTTTTTTTATTCACAGGCGTAGGACTTGCTCTTCAATTTAGAACATAAGTAATTTGGGAACTACTTGATGGTCTTCTGTAAACTGTCACTGTATTAGGCAAGCTGGAAGAGTCTTATAAGGATAGATAAGGAATTATAAATATGCCCAGAATGGATGTTTCATAGAATATCTTTTGCACTTAGCAGTTACTGCAGAAGCCTAAATGTATCCGGAGGGTTGTATTACCCATGCTCAAGTTCCGCGTGGCATAACATCCCCCCGCAGATTGACAAAAGCTACTTTTCATCTCAAGCTTTCACAAACACATGGTTGCTTTATCATAACCGAAGGTTATAATTTTTAAAGCTCTTCGTATTAAAGACGGTTCTGATTTCTTCTCAGTGTACATCACAGAAAAAAGGAATAAGGGTAGAAAGAATAGAACCCCCGCCCATGCCTGTGCCATCCTTCTGCCAGAGATGTGATTTGTCTAAGTAATTCCAAAAGTGCCCACAGCAGCCTGCGTATGAACAGAACCGAAACCCCAGTGAAACAGAACTGCAGGCGAAGCTTTGCACAGTCGGGACCCGCGAGATTCACGGTCACCTGTAAAATCTTAAATAGTTGCATGGACACATTATGATAAGGCATAATTGGATTGTTGTTTTGTTCAGTAGACAAGAGGAAAGTTTATTATTTATACAGTGTCCAACTAGGTTTGTTTTTTAAATCAGCTAACCCATTTTTTGCTTCAAATTTTAACAAAAAAAATGTTGAGGATTGGAAACATCTTTAGATTTTAGTAAGGATTTGCTCTGAATTTTAAAGTAATATAGAATAATTGGACCTTCCTACCCTATTTTTGTATAGGAAGAGACTTGATTGTAACCTGGGTCGCTTCACCTGATGTACGTAAAAGCTGCATCGATTTCTTGTCCGCTTGGTTGTACCGTGGGAGCTGTAAATTGCCGATCCAGGATGCTGGTTATCCTTTGCTCAGTGCCGCTCAGTTTCACATATTGCCATTTGCATCTGGGGAGTGGTTTGGCATCGGAGTAATCCTTTTTTTTTTTTTCTTGTTCCCTACAGACTGTTCTCTAAGGTGATAGAAACGGTGATTTCTTTCCATGTGCAGACTATTGTCTACACTTTTAAGCCCCTTAAAAATAATCCATAATCCAAAACTCTGCCTTTTTATGGTAGATAAATCATTTTAGCTGTGGAATGTGGGAACATAGTTACAGCTGCTATAGTCTGGGAGAACATCATTGTTAAATAGTGTACCTTTAAAGGTCTGTAATCCTTCTGCAATAAAAATGAAGGAATACAGCAGCCAGGAAGGTGCACACAATGTCCTGTCTCTAAGGCCCTATTTCTGCAAAATTGTTATTAAATTGTGTCCAGCTATATTTGCTGTTAAATATGTTTACAAGCTGAGAACAAGCAGCTTGCTTAGGGAAAATACTGCAGCGGGCAGACTATTGCACAAAGAAGGAAAGACAAGAGCAATTGTACAGGAGGAGGGTTTTTATTCCCCACTTGTTCCTTATGCGCTAAGGAGGGATAAAAAGAAAAGTTTGCTTTTTTACTCCATGTTGGCTATATTTTGGTCTGCTCGGCAAAGCCGTGTGCTCATAAACCTGGCTTAGTAAAGACAGTGGAGGCGTCAGTAGCCAGCGGGTTGTATCTTCTGCAAATGCTGGGAAAGCATCCGCACACCCAGGGCTGCCTTCACCTATCCGTGTAGGTTTGTCAGATCGCTGAGAGTGATACTATCAGAGCTATTAAAGAAAGTAATTGGTAGTGAGTGATTAAAATTGCAGATGGCCTTTTCAAGGTGATTATGAATATTAAATCAAGTCTGCTAAAGCTAGCTAAAAAGGCCCCTGAAACTGAGAAGTGAATATGCTGAGGATAATTGCGTAAAGAGGGGATCTCGCAGGCACGTTATGCTCATCCAGCCCTCCCCAGCCGATCAATCAACCGACCCAAAAACCCCAAGAAGCAAAATAATTGAAGAGGGCCTATTGTATCAAAGGAGCAGAAACTAAGTATCTGCCTTTTTAAGCTGCAGATCCCTCTATGCAGACAACTTACTGCATCTCGCTCCATTTTTACACAGAATGTTACCCCAGGTCCACGCTGTCAGCACTGAGCGGCGACAGGTCGGCAGCGTCCCCCATGCCATGCGTGGCTGTGTCATTAACGGTGATCTTTTCCTGTTCTCTTCCAGTTGTAAGTGATTATGACAAATGTTCCTTTCCACATCACCCTGGAACAGGGCCAAGAATTCTGTGGAGTGACTTAACTTCGTTTGGTGAACTTTAGCTCACAAAGCAAAGGTTAGGTGGGAATCTTTTTTTGAACTGAAAAATCTAGGGTTCATTTTGTTCTGTAATTTAAAATGGAAACTTGAGACACAAACAAAGATAAAGGTAGAGAAGACTGAGAAATAAATGTCTTCTTTTTGAGCCCTGCTTACTTAGGTGTGTGTTTTAATACAAGTGCAGAGAGCTTTCGCTGACATCCAAGTAGCCTGTGGACTCAGAGGCTGAGGGATTGTTTTCTTGTGCGTATTGTGATTATAGGCCGATCACTTTTGGACCAGTTTCATGCTTACAAATAGAAGAGGTTTGCATTGTTGCTTACACTTCAATGTGTTATATTGTATTGACCTCGAACTTCAGGCTGACCTTTCTAATCTATTCTTAAACCATAAAACACCATGGGATTTATTGTGCAGATTTAGATAAATGTGTTTTGCAATTATGGTTTACCACCTTTGGTGTGAGAGGAATCACTTGTTTAACATTTGAGGAGCTTTTTCCCCTTAAGGGAATATTTCTGCTTGCTTGGATTTTGTGGTCATTGTTACATTAGTGGTTTTGTTGCATATTGGTTCTTCATCTAAATTAATATTATTCCGCTTACGGGTATTCCCTTGGTGAATTTGATAGAGGATTTTGCTTATTCCACAACAGTAACACTTATTTGTAACTATATTGACATAGGAACTGGTCCATGGCTTCCTTGACAAGAACATTTGTACCATGCAAGTGTCTTAAAAAGCTATCCCAAAAAAATACTCTAACATTTACTATTGGTTCATGGCTAGTCAGTGCAGCAGGTGTCTTTTTCAGGGATAGGTGATCTAAAGAGATAGTCAGCACTTCTCTTGAACTGTGGAGAGTCAAATTCCACCTTGTAATGCCATAGTCAATATCCAAGAACTTCTGAGGAATTAAAAAACAAACAAACAAAAGTAGAAAAGGCACATTCTTTCCTATTGAAAGAAGCAGTTACTTAAAATGACAATATTCTGTTTATCCGTCCTCAAGACGATACGTGGGTTTTAACTCTTCAAAGCTGGAACTCTTCAAGAAGTGTATTTTATGAAATACAAGCTCGATAAATGTGTCAGACTGTTTAAAAGGGAAAGTGTCTCGATGGAATTTGGATTATCAATTGCCACTTTGCTTTTTGGAAAGGATATCAATTATCTTTTTTCCAATATGAGCAATATGGTGTGTTGCAACTTTGAGGGCCTGGGATCCAACTCGTACTGTTCCCCACGTTCTCAGCAGACAGCAAGGCGTGCATTGTGATGAGGAGGAGTGATTCAGTTGTGGCTGACAGATCTGGTATGTCTGTTGATGAAGAGGGCGATTTGCACTTCAGAGGCTAATGGAGAGAAATTTTATGGAACCTGGCAGACCTTTTTGGACTTGATAGTGACTGCTGAATTCCTGTCTGGAGTATAATGCAGGATTTATTTTGGAAAAGAGTCTGGAATGGTTACACGTTTTTGTTGTGGATGGTAATGGCGCTGATACCTTGCCATTGCCAAAGCCACAGAAATAGTCAGTTGGGCTAATTGCTGAGGGCTTTTCCTTCATGGTGTAAAGGAGGAAAAAGCAATGTAATTTTAAAGGTTCACAGATAATTTTTTTTTTTTTAACAAGACTGTTACAAATGCTCTCAAAGGGTGCTTGTAATGGAAGAAGTGACAGACCTCTAATTAGTGTGGCAGTAGGAGGTGCGATGGCATACGTGCTCACCCAGGGGAGGGGTGAAGGAACACGGTTTATCTGGAGTTTATGGCCAGCAGATGCAGGTAGATGGTACTTTTCTTCGTTCATTCTTGCACTACACGTACCAGAGGAGGTGTTTTACTTTTGTCAAAATATTTCCGAGTTGTGAAACGTCAGGCATGCAAGTTATGAACTTAAGGCAACTTCTTTTCAGAAATACGTTTTGCTACTTTTGCAGTAGTAAAGCTATTTTCTGAAAAGGGTTCTGTGTGTTTAAAGTAGAGGTTTATGAAGTCAGTGGACAGGACTTTATTGCAGTAATCTTTAAAAGACTGGTGTTTAATGAGTCAGTTATCCCGTTTTAGTCTTGTGTGGATCTGGTGCTTCACAATGTCGCTAGCCACCTTGACGACTTCTTAGTATCTGAACATGGTATTTACACGTGCTCCATGACGCGGTGTGCGGTGGAACGGGACATGCAAAGCTGACTTGTATGTTAATGCTGAAGATACTAAATTTGTCATAAATTCTTATCCTTAATTGGGTGGGGATTTTTAAATATTCCTCAGAAGTGAATATGATTTACCTAAGTAATATTTGTGATATAAAAGTTTGTCAGGCATGTATTTTAATGGGAGTTTTCAAAAGTTAATTTAACCTTCAGGGTGCAGTATAAGCTATATGACTTACAGAAAGTTCTGTGAATGGGTGCAAACAGCAAACCTCCCTCTGCTCATGACCCTTCTGACTCCCGAAGAGATGGTCTCTGGAAAAACACTGGCCTATAATCAAATGGCTCTGCAATTTAGCTCATTTTAGCATCCTATTATGTTTCTCAGACATCGCTATTAAAAAAAAAAAGGGGAGGGAAAATACAGTTATTATAGTCAGTGTGTGTATTATAAAGAATAGGACGTTTTGTGAAGTCTGTCAGCTTTTGAAATATGATAGGAGCCTCCCTTTTTCTTTTTTAAGGATACAGGGGTGTGCTTTAAGCAGTGTCTGCATCCTTAACTGTAGAGGGCTTCTGGTTAGAGTGAGGTAAAGGTGAGCTGAATTGAACAATCAGTTTCAGAGGGAGAGAGGCTTGCATCAAAGCGGTCTTACACTGACTCTGTTCTCTGCAAATTCAGCAGTGGGAAAGGAGGGGGCTTGCCTTTAGAGACAGAGTTGTTCCTTCTGATGAGCCCTTAAAAACAATGTTAGATCTCTCCTTTCCATCCCTGATCACCACGGGAAGTTTAAAATCCACGTTCCAGAAAGGAATCCTGGGTAGCCAGGAGATGTGCAGAGCTCACCAAAACTGCGTGATGGGTAATACAAAATCTCAGTGGAAAGCGTGCATCTTGATTGAGGGGAGGAGTGCACGGACTCTCAGAAACCCCCACGGCTGTGAGGGCGTTGCTGCCGTCCGTTGTAGATCGCAGTTGTATGAGCTTCGCAGAAAATAGGGACAGGTTTCTGGTTTTGTTATCATATCCAATCCATTCAGAAATTAGAAAGTAAGCTTAGGAAGGAGTAAGAACCCCCTGTAAGTCACAGCAGGTTACTATTGTAAGTAATTTTCATTTTGCCGTTTTTCTCTGGTTTTATCAAACGGTGAATTTTGAAAACAATATGACCGAGTTGTTTATGGAGTTAAGGATTTATGGGAATGTGATTCTCATTCACAAGGGGGAGTGTGTGTGTGTGAATTCTTTTTTACAATATGCCACCATGATCCTGAAGTAATTCAGAGATTGATTTGTAAAACATTCTGAATCAATTACGGCTTTAATCAGCAAGCGGCAAACTTCAGATGGCTCGTGGACTAATTTTACCATCTCCCATCAACGTGAACCTAAGCTGGAAAAAGAAAACAATTAAGGGGATGTAATTATCTGTCCTGATTACTGAATTAGAAGAGTTTGTGTTTATTCCATCACTGTGTAAAAGGAGAAGTCTGCTTTGAAAAACAATTTGAGGCAGCTACTACATTGCCAGGGGTTTGCAGGGAGCAATGTAGACGTTCGCTAGGACAGTCTTGGAAGGGCTTTGTAGTCACCAACTGGCACACAAGTGCTGTATTTTGAGCTTTGGAGGCTGTTGCCTGGCAGCTGTGTAGCGTACAATGCAAGATCTAGTACTGAGGGTATTTTTCCTCCCTGTGCTTAAAATGAGTTGGGATTTTCAAGGCTGAGTCTCATCTACAGGTACTTATCCAAGCTTGTATCTGGTGCTTATATCTAGTGATTACTAAAAAAATCTTGCACTTTTTAGAAGCCAGGACTTCATGTTTATGTTCCCATACAATGACAACCTTTGTGGAAAGCAGGGAGGGAAAAGCATCTCTGTATGATTAACCTAACAGCCTAATCATCTGTGGTGGTGTCTGCCTGCAACCAAGTGCAATTACCTTACGGTATTGGTATTTTGCTTGACTTAAAATGGGAACAGCCTGTCGAAATGCACCAAATTTATTACATAATTCTGTCTCAAATCAGACTTTTAGGTTTGGAAGGATTTTTATTTTCAGCTTAGCAGAGATAAATACAGATTTGTGACAGACCTTTACTTACCCTTTATATCGTCCCAGATCTGATCAGAATCCACAAATTGCATAAAACCTCTCATAAACCCCCAGCTTACAACGCTGGTGTAATTTCTGTTTGCATATTTAGCAGGATGTTAATCCTGACTTATTTAGCTGCCACGCTGACGGATTGTTGCTGCATTCCGCAAAGTTCAGAATAAATGCCCAGGACTCCGGTGAGTTATAGGTCAATTACAGTAATTGGAAGGAAAAGTAAACAAGAAACCTTAGTGGTATCCAACAGGAGTGATACCTCTTCTTTTAATTAATGAGCGGTAAACAAGCCTGTCACCAATCACTGATTTTGAAAAATGTGCCATATAACTTACTGCTATAAATGGTATCACTTCTATATAGCATATGTGTCTCTAGGTAGTACTGAGTTTATTAAATACTGTTGAACAGAATTTTCAGTCGAATGAGATTAAAACTGTCTCCGTAAGAAAAGTGAACTTTATTTAAGCTGCAAGAGATAAGGCTGCCTCATTCACATTTACTTTACAGAAGGCTGATTTTTATAGTATTGGTGATACTCAATTAATGGCTTGGTATATTTTGAAACTTAAGTTATGTTATTAGGAAATAAACTGGAAGTATAGTCACTGTATAAATATAAATTACATCCTATCTTTTAGAACACACTAGTATAAAGGCCCAACCAGTCTTTCATTTACACAGTATCGTGTAAATTAGAGTTTAATAGTATTGTAATTTATGCAGATTTAATAAATATATTTGACTTTTGGAGCAATAAAATGGGTTATGGCATTATCATAAAGGTAATTATTACTGGTGTTGTCTGCTGCATTTTATTTTTAAATTAAGAAAATCCATAATGATAGGTATGTTTGAGAGAAATATACGATGCTCCCTAAGGACCCTTAGCGTTAATACTCTCTTAATTCAATACTGTATGCTATCTGGAGTTGCTGGGTTATGTTGCTTCTGGCAGGATCATCCATGAGCACCACCACCTCCTTCAGAGAAAAGAAATAACTGTACTTACGTTATTTGTCTTTGTTACTGAGTCTGGCTAGATAAATAAGTAAATTTTTGCAAGGAAATTCTTTGGAGACATTCAAGTTGCCAAAGCCAGCCCAGTGCAGGACAGGAAAGGGGGGAATTTCACTCTCTTCAAAAGAATGAAGTAATTCTGAAGAGTCAGGTATTTCTGCCGGTAGAAGAAATGACAGCTTGCATTACTTGGGCTATATAAGCTTAGAAAGTGCAGCTGGACAGATAATCATCAGTGCCAGGTTCCCTTGCACAGCATCACAGAAATCTTAACAGAGCACTTGTTTAAAACTGGGAGTTTGTGGCATCCGTGGAATGCTCTGTAGAGTGCTGAAAATGTAAAGATTGGGCCATGGACATATCTCTAAGCTTACATGAACACATTCCACAAAGATGAATTTTGTGATTAGGAGACTGGAGAGAACAACAAATCACAGTAAAAGAGGAGTTCCAAGACAAAGGCATAGTCTTATCTGCAAGAATGTACAAGATAGTTTAAAGTGTTTTAAACTCAGCTGAGACCCTAAGTGTATCCCCTTATGTGCACCCTGAGGTCTAAGTGGAGAGAGATTTCTTGATGCATTTGAAGGACTGGGCAAGTGTCAGATCATAACTCATTTTGGCATCTACGGTACAGATGTGCTTTTTCTCGGTCCGCTTGCTCAGCATGGGTATCGCCGTGAGTTAGTCCACAGTACCACAAACAATTGTGAAGGCATCATGTCCTTCCTGTGAGAAGAGAGTCAGCGTTTCAGTCGCTGCAGTAACACTTACTTGAGTGTCATCCAGAGCCCCTGTCAGGTGTTGCCCCATTTGTATAAATACGTTGAGGTGGAATTGTCCTGTGAAGAAGGTAGTTCCCGTTTTTCTCGCAGTCTTCCATGCAGTTTCTTACTATAGGAAATACAGCGGCTGAGGAGTCTTATTTTTTAAAAATTCAGTTTCTCTAGGGATGTATCCATTGTGTGTTTCCTTGGGCCGTTGACTTGGAATTCTTACTGATCATGACTATCTTTGCAATATTCCAAAAATTCCTCTTTATTCTCATAGCTGTTGCTTCTCACAGGAATCTGAAATTACTCATGGAAATGATCCACTTGAGCAGTTTGGCCGCAGTAGTGTTTCACACCGAGGGAGAAGATGTTTGTGTGAGATCAGGACACGTGTAGAGCACGTACGTTTTGAGGAAGCGAGTACCTCGGAGATGGCAATGCTCTGGTGGGAGATACAGGTCTTCTCTTCCGCCAGAGCTGGCTTCCTCTCTCCTGTGTTGGTGGACAGCATTTTGGACATGTATCACATAAAGCGATGACAGAACAAGTTTCTTAGAGAAACCAGCTTAGAAAGGCTGTTTTCCTAATGACGTGGGGAAAAGGACAGTCTGCATTCCGTCTGCTCCTCTAGTAACCAAAGGGCAAATGAATGTTAAATCTGATTTCCTCTAGAGACAACGAGCAGATTATTGAGAATGGGGAGCGTGTGCAGAGTTACCACCTCGCGCGCTGAAATCGCATTAGCAGTACGGGTTTTTGCCTACCATGACTATTGCAAGGTTTCTGTATTTACTAGCTGGGTCATGATGTATGTTAACAGGCATCTTGTCGACAGGAAATCCAGATGGTTTCCCTTCTCTTTCCTCTCTTCTACTAGATGCAAAAGGTCAAAAGAAAAGCAGCAATGGGAATTCTTGCTGCCAGCACAAGATGCTCTTGACTCTGTCTGCGTCAGTACCACAGACTTTAATTTCCTTTACACTGAACTAAGGTTAGGCTCCCTTAAAGGTCATTCTCTGTGCAGTAGGGTTTGTTTTGTTTTGCCATTTGTTTTATTTATTGAAAACAGCATCTTGCCTGAGAAGCCAAGTTGTTTTCTTTGCTATTACCTCCTCTCTTCTTAAGTTGCTTTTGAAAGGTGTTTCATTACTTGCTAAGCTCTAAAGTGATTTTTCTGATAGTGATAATATCAACTTGCAAAATCTTTGAGCTGGGAGCGTTTTTATCTCAGAAGTGCAATAGTGCTTGTTGCATAAAGCAACGGTGACATTTGGATTTGACCCTGACCTTATTGGCTTCAGTTGTGACAGAACCCTGAAATTATCCCATTGTCTTTCTGTCAGCTCCCCCAGATTCTGAAGTTAAACACCTCCATACACTGGACATGACCAATGCTCTAATCATACCATTTTCTTTGGAAAGTGAAATGTTTTGGCTTATCAACTGCTGTCAGAAAAATATCTTTGAATTGTTTGAGGTTTTGGGCTTCAGAATATACAGGTGATAAACTACTCCATTCTAAAACTGACCAGAACTTCCTCCCTTATAACTGTGATGACTTCTTCCACAGATGAATAGCTGCTGCTAAAAGGCTGTCCACTCCCCTTGGCATCCGTTTTCACACTTGGTAAGGCACCGGGAAGCTGTGGTTTCCTTATGCCACCTTTTGGTAACTGGATGCTCAGTAATGGTTAGAAAACAATCACTCTCCATCTGTCCACAGGAAGATGCCCTTCCAAAGAGACTGCTTCCTGAGCTAGGCATTTCTATGGAGGTTTGAAGTCAGAAATTTGGAACTGTCTTGACAAAGAGGCAAAGGAAAACTTCTCTCATGTGTCTCTTTCCTGTCTCCTGACCTCCAAACTGTGAATTTTTTGTTGTTGGTTTCTTTAGATCATACCAGATATTTTTGTAAGTAAAATGTATAGGTCCTTGATTATCAAGAAAAAGCAGAAATAAAAGGAATTAAAATGTGGGCTTTTCCATGCAGCAGAATCACTTAAGAAAAAGCTGGGACCAACAGAATATGACAGCCTTAGGATTAAGGATGAGTTGGTTTATTGGATGATGGAGTTCTTTGGGCAGGTGTGGGAGGATTTTGTTAGATACTAGTCTTATTATGTAATTTGCTAAATGTGTTCATAGCTCCAGATGGCTGGATTTAAAAATAAAATTAATAAATTATCTTTACACACTTTTAAAGTCCCCTGTTAATAGCCAGGTATATCCAAAGCATTATAGAGAGAAGAATTGATGGGCTGCTGTGAAGGGAAATAAATTAATTTTAAGGGTTCTTCTTGCTCGATAAAACACTGCAGAAGCTTTGAGTCCACAAGAGTTGTCAAATATTTTTGATATTTTTGTAAAAAGGAGCTTATCTGGCCTTGCATTAAAATGATGCCTGGTGATGTGGAAGCGCCTTCTAACCAGAAGTTTGGCTTAGAGATCACGTTGTTAAAAGTTAGAACCCGTCCATGTTTGACATTTTTTTTAATGTTGTAATAAATATTGGCTGCTGTGAGAAGCCTGAACACACTCCTCACCCCACCCAATTTGAAAATATTTAAATAGAATATCACAATATCTCTGTGTGCTCCGAAGGGAACAAAGGCAGGCTTCTCTCTCCCACTTCATTCCAAGGCTGGCACTTCCTCTCTTCGTCCAGCATTCCTTAATTATAAAAAACAGAGCCCTATTCAACTTTTTCTTGTCAAACCAAATGCCCATAAATGAAAGATTTGTCTCTGCAGGATATAAGCACAAAACACTGAATGGAGCTTATAATAATCCCAGCAGCAGATTTTAGAGGAGCAGTCCTTTGTTCCCAGGTCAGAGGAGAGAGCTGCGATTCCCTGTGATTTCCAACCAGTTGGTTCCATCTTTTTTAACGTGACTTTTCCTGTTACGGTGCAAATATTCCACCTGTTTTTCTTTGCTAGTGTAAGGCTCCAATAATGGAAACAGAGGTGGAGAGAAGCATGAAGACTGTTTGTCAAGAATGTGCTTTGTTCCAGAGTCTCAGAAAGCTATCGGGTACATCTCTAAACTGGAGAAGGACCTTACATCCTTGGTGTGACTGCCCTGTGCCGGTTCACACCAGTGATGGGGCTCAGTCGTCTCGTTCAGTCCATAGGTTTTGCACCGTCTTTTTCGTTTGTGGTTAATGTAGCGTGTTTCCTCCCCTTCCTCCCCCTCCCCTTTTTCTAAAAACAAACATTGCCATGCCTGAAGTCCTCCTCTTGCTTTTAGAAAGTTATAGCCTGAGATGGAGCAGAGCAGTGATCTGATTAAAGTGATTAAAACTATATACAGAATGCATAATTAACCTTTGCCCTGGCTGTCGTGGGGAGCTGATGCATGGAGCTGATACGGTATCTCTCCATGGCAGCAGCCGTATGCTACATGACTTGGTTTCTTTTTTCCTCGAGAACTTTAATCGCTTGAGATAAAGAGCCAGGAGAGAGAGATCAGGGCTGTATTAATCCTCTCAATGGCTTTATAATTTCCCCACTATTCTGCTGCTGGTAATCAAGAAAAATAATGCTGGCTTAATCCTGGACGCCAAGGTCAATCATCCCTGAGCCTTTTGATAGTAAGGATGTCATTATGAAAAGATTTTTAATGAATGTAATTTTCCTTGCGTACTTTGGGGCTGGCAGTATGTATGTGATTTCTTGTTCCTGGTGGAAGAATATCTCTTGGTTGGAGTAATAATTGGCCCGTTTTGATCATTTTCTAACAGCTGGTTAGGGCAGCAGGCTGGCCACAGCGGACAAAGGCTGTTTTGGAAAATGCTTGGCGGGGGGGGGAGAGAGTGCCACCCATCAGCCAGGCTTGGACAATAGCAACAGAGAGGCTGTTTGTAGGGATCAGCAGGTGAACAGGAGGGCGGCAGGAGCTAATGGTGGGAACATATGCCTGTGCCAATTAGGTCTTGACGTGCCGGACAGACGTACAAACTGGAGAGAGGCAGCTGGACCCCGGAATATGTTTTCTGGTGTGACTTCCATGTGCCACAATTTCAGCTCTCAAAAAAAGCCAAACAAACCCTTCAAAAATATCTTTTTGCAGTTTCTGAACTAAGGTGAGAAAGCTTTTTAGCTGTTTTTTTGAAAGCTGACATTCTGAACACCTTAAAATGTCGCTGTTGTAAATAATGCTGCTTACCATCACATTTAACTTAATTCTGCAATGCTTTCAAGATTAGAAATGGTGAAAGATATGTCTGTCACTGAGAGTGAAGTCTCAAAGTGCTAAAAAGGCAGAGCTGACACTCATACAAAAGTTGATGTTAATAGTGGGCTCATCTCGTGAGAAAACGTATCAGCTGTATTTGTGTTTGGAGAAAGAAGTGTTAGGGATTTTTCAGTGCTGTCCCTGTAGCCAGCATTTTGGTTATTCCTATGAGATTATTCTGTGTTCTTGCTTCTCACATTCATGGTTGATAACATCTGAAAGTTAAGAAATGTGCGCAGGATATTAACACTTCTGCCTTCTGCAAAGCAAACCCTTTCTTCTGGAAGCATCTGTTAGGAATTGCTAATTTTTGACTTTTGTTAATGTAGCAAAGCACAGCATCCAAACCGTGAAGCCTCCTCTTAAAAGTCAATGGGAGTTTAAAGCCAGCAAAAAAAGAAAATGCCACTGGATACTCCATTTCATACAGATCCTCAGCACGCCAGTCTCCATCTTCGCTAATGTCTTAGAGAAAAATATTAAGTGCAACTTAAAAAACCCCAAACACACACCAAAGTAGAACAGGATAAAATCCAGGTTAAGGTTTTCACTTAATTCAAAGTAAATGTAAAGGAAAAGCCAAGAATTCAAAGGAAAAGGCTTTTTCTTGCACAGTTCTGTTTGGCGCTCTAGCATGAGAGTTTTATCTGTCATGGCCCTGCCCTGCCTGTTGCGGTACCTGGGCAGACCAGTTAGCTTAGCAGTCGCTGAGGTACTCAGCCAGGTCTTTTAAAGTGCAGGCTTTCAAGGTGTAGGTGACAAACCTTTTCTTTCTGGGAATCCTAGATTTATAATATTGAGTAATTTGACTCATTCTTAGGAGGGTGAAGAAAAATCATTATTGAAGACCCTATTAGGAATTTAACCGTTGGGTTTAGATCAGGTGCTGTCAAGGGTACTTTAGATTTTCTTGAGATAACATACATTGTTTATCTCCGTGGTGCAAGTTTTTGGGTTGTTTTATAGCAGTCATTACATGCACGGGCAAGATGAATTGTATGTCCTGTAATATCATCTTTTTTTTAGGTCTCGGAGAGAAAATGGTGTTTTGCAGCATCACAGTCAAAAAAAAAAAAAAAAACCACCAACCCAAAACCTTAATGGTTTTTTGAGTGATATTTTGATGTGACGAAAACAAATGGTAGTTGTTCTGCACAACACATTTGGAATGCTGTGTTTTGCGAGTCGACAGTATTTTAAATGAACCCAATCATGGAAGTAGCTGAAATATTTATAGTACCTGACTATGGCTGAAACATAGCCCTTTTGTTTTTTAAATAATGCAAGTTCTCGTTGTCCATATCCATCTGTATGGGAAACTAGATATTGGGAGTCATTACTCTTTTTTTTTTTTTGCCCTACAAATACATGATTTTTAAGGGAGCTTTTTGAAAATTGAATGGACGTTAGAAATACTTACGGTCATGTATAGGGTGTGTAGTTCAAGCCCCAAACAGCATGCTAGCTTTAACTGATTTGCTGGTTTGGTTGTAGCAGTACCTTGAACTATAAAATACTGTGCAACTCCTGAACTGCCAATTCATTCCCATTGGGATGCAGAAGCTATGCTGACAGGAACCTCACCTGCTTAGTCTGGTGTCACATTTTTGAGAAATGACAAAAAAGGGCTTAATTATTATTGTTTGGGGGTGAGGGCTTGTTATCCAAATTTCGTTGCTTAGTTATTCTCAGTGTCTTCCCCACTGAGAAGCAAATATACTGGAAATCGAGCTACCGGTTTAGATACCTACCTCCTGGAGGGGCTTTGCTTTAGGCCATCAATGCTGGTCGCTTGTTAATTCTCCCGAAGTGCCAGAGGCCAAGGCCATCATTGCTAATCTAATTGATTTGCTTTGTTATTAAACAAAACAAAAACGTGTTACTGTTTTCCCTTGGAGTTCTCTGAGAAGCACGAAGTCAAGCTGTCTGAACATGGTACTGGGGCAGGCAGGGATTCCTCAATAATTAATAGAGACTCAGGCAACCAGCGAGGTTTCCTTTTCTCATTTTCAACCTGGAACCTGGGCTAGAATGAAGAAATGATGTTCTGGGAAGGGAATGCTGTAATAAGGTAATGGTGTCTAGCTACATAATTTTGAGGAAAAGAGATATTTCTGATATACAAAAAACGTTGGTTCTGGCTGCATTAAGTATTAAGCTGTGTGAGTGATAGAGCACTCTGCACTCGGTCTGATAATTTCTGATGTGAACTGATTAGTAATTAAGTCTGTCCTTGCTGTCTTGCCGGAATGAGGATGGCTAAAAAGAGCCATATTTATGCTTTTCTTCACTCAGGTGGAGGATGGATAAAGAGGAAAAATGAAGTTTTCTCTACAGTATTTTATAATGGGATGTATTCTTATAACCAGTCAGGTTTTTAAGTGTTTGTGGCCGCTGTTGTTGATTTCCGGTAGTGAATGTAGGTCACACATCGACAACGTGGTGATACGAGGGGAATTAATAATCATAGTCACAGGGTGGATGAGGCTGGAAGTCTCCTCTGGAGTCCAAGCCCCTGCTAACACAGGTCACCCAGAGCAGGTTGGCTCAGGACTGTGTAGAGGTGGGTTTTGAGCATCTGCAAGGATAGAGAGTCCTCAACCTCCCTGGGCAACATTTTCCACTGTTTGATCAACCTTTCAGTAAAAAATAAAAAAAATCTGATGCTTCAACAGACTTTGTTGTATTTCAGTTTGTGTCCCTTGCCTCTTTCTCTGTCACTGGATGCTGCTGAGAAGATAATATCAGTTTACAGTTGTTTTCTCTGCAGTCTGTTATGAAGACAGTGGGAGAAGCTCCCATTCAGAGCAGACCAAAGCCAATGCTGTGCTTGTTTTCTCATTGCCAGCACATGCCGAAGTCTGCTCGCCCGTAGCCCGGATGTTATTGGCAGCATTCAGCACTAAAAGCAAAAAAAGAAACATAATGAGCTGTGCCCTGCAGAGTAGTTATGTTGGATAATTGCACTAATAGACACTGTGGATTTTACGAAGGCTTTTGTGGATGAAAATATAGGGCACATTAGTGAATAAATCAATGGCAATACATTAATAGACTGTGGCTCTGTTCTCCACTCAGTCAGTGAAATACTTGATAATGACATTTTATTCAGTATATCATTTCAAAACAATAGCAGTTTCATCACAATTGTAACGACTTTGATAAACGTTGCATAAACGGAAGGTTTGAAGTTTTGACTATTGATGGAATTTGGGGATTTCAATATTTGTGAAGAAGATTCCATTAGTACAGAATATCCTAACAGCAGCATAAAATTTGGATGTTTGCCATGTGAGACCTTCAGCAGTGCAAAGTAGATGTTCTAAAGCCTTGGAAACTGCAACAATAATTATGTAAGGGATTTAATATCTTTTTACACTTTGTGTATCTGCTATGAAGTAATTTGAGTTCAATTTACCTGTCAGTGTGAGTAAGTAAAACTGGGGTAGATCTGAAAGATGAAGCAATTAAAGTACTAATATTTTCTTTGAATTTAAATAGCACTTATCATCCAAAGATCCCAAAGCAATTTACTATTATTAATAATAAGGCCTGATTCATATCTAATGCTTTTCATCAGTATTCTTCAAAAGTCTTTACTGAGGTGCATGTCATTAATTCCAATATCAAAATGAGGAAACTGATGCACAGAAAGATAAGTGATTAGCCTAAGATCACTTAGTTAGAATCAGGGGCAGAAACAAGGTTAGAAATCACATTTTGTAATTCCCAGTCCCATGCTCTTCTCACTTAACAAAATTGACTCCTATATACAACACCAGGATAATTATTTTATAGAATTTTTAAGAGCTGTGTCATAATTCCTATTGAAATACCTCAGTATTTGTCATCTTTAGGGGACAATGGTGTAATAAAGTAATAAAGTAAGGCAGAAGCAGTTAACAGATCAAAATTGATCCACATTGTTCTGTTGAAGGATGATTATGAGCAGTGATTGTCACTTGATCTGGTTAACATACCTGAAGACCAGAGGTACTGATCCTGGAAGGTCAGTGACATTTGCACATATATTACCTTGAATTTTTTGCGTTCCCATCTTTGAAAGCATCTGGTATGTCAGAATGAATAGTCCCTTCCTTTCCTGATCCAGTAATCCCTGGCATATGACACAGTGCACTAGGTATTCTTATAGAAATGGATAATCAGATGGTCAGATCTTTTATAAAATAAATACATAAAGGGAAAAATGAAAGGTGCTCAAGGATTTAATTATGGATATTCAAGTGAACTGTGAATACCATATCCAGTGTGCTGTCCACA
The DNA here is from genome assembly GCF_000690775.1 of Eurypyga helias. Classification (NCBI taxonomy): domain Eukaryota; kingdom Metazoa; phylum Chordata; class Aves; order Eurypygiformes; family Eurypygidae; genus Eurypyga; species Eurypyga helias. Next base: position 21,102 of record NW_010270061.1, on the reverse strand, counting down.
AGCACTGAACAACTCACCTTGATGCTAGAGAGAGAGAAGAAAGGACAGGTCTTGCTTTGTTTTCTCTTATCAGAAAGAAGTAACTTACATACAAATCTTAGTCCCTTAATTTTCAAGCTGGGGACAGCTATTTTGGGTGACACAGGATCATACTCTTTCCTTAATGTTTTGCTGGTAATGAGGTTGTGTAGTAGAATATCTATATTTTCAGGAAGTATTTGAATCAGCTACTTTTTTGCAGTGTATTTTTCTCGCTTTTTTCCTGCTGCTGGACTGCATTGACTGGTACCAACCAATTATAGGAGAAATAGACATTTCTAAGTTCATCGCAGTGCTATTTACTTGCAAGAGGCAGCTCATGCACAGTGAAGCTTTTTGGCAGAATCAAAACACTACATTGGAAATTACAGGGCAGAGAACATAAACCAGAAGAATAAAAATGCTGGAAATTACCTAATGAGTAAAGAAAAGCATCAGTGACCAGCATTTTTATGGGTGCGATTCCCATCAGTGTTAATGGGAATTGTTGATATAAAACCCATCTCTGTCCTCCATT